>NC_083578.1:47395871-47510871 GCF_027579695.1 Neoarius graeffei
ACATGTCCAGGCCCATCTGAAGTTTGCTAGAGAGCATTTGGATGATCCAGAAGAGGATTGGAAGAATGTCATATGGTCAGATGAAACCAAAATAGAACTTTTTGGTAAAAACTCAACTTGTCGTGTTTGGAGGAGAAAGAATGCTGAGTTGCATCCAAAGAACACCATACCTACTGTGAAGCATGGGGGTGGAAACATCATGCTTTGGGGCTGTTTTTCTGCAAAGGGACCAGGACGACTGATCCGTGTAAAGGAAAGAATGAATGGGGCCATGTATCGTGAGATTCTGAGAGAAAACCTCCTTCCATCAGCAAGGGCATTGAAGATGAAACGTGGCTGGGTCTTTCAGCACGACAATGATCCCAAACACACCACCCGGGCAACGAAGGAGTGGCTTCATAAGAAGCATTTCAAGATCCTGGAGTGGCCTAGCCAGTCTCAAGATCTCAACCCCATAGAAAATCTTTGAAGGGAGTTGAAAGTCCGTGTTGCCCAGCGACAGCCCCAAAACATCACTGCTCTAGAGGAGATCTGCATGGAGGAATGGGCCAAAATACCAGCAACAGTGTGTGAAAACCTTGTGAAGACTTACAGAAAACGTTTGACCTCTGTCATTGCCAACAAAGGGTATATAACAAAGTATTGAGATGAACTTTTGTTATTGACCAAATACTTATTTTCCACCATAATTTGCAAATAAATTCTTTAAAAATCAGACAATGTGATTTTCTGGATTTTTTTTCCTCATTTTGTCTCTCATAGTTGAGGTATACCTATGATGAAAATTACAGGCCTCTCTCATCTTTTTAAGTGGGAGAACTTGCACAATTGGTGACTGACTAAATACTTTTTTGCCCCACTGTATACGTGTGTGTGTGGTGTGTGTGTACACACGAGTGTTTAGTCTATGTCTATTTCTTATCTAGAATGTTTATACGGTTTATATTGTTTGTTTCAGTTATTCTGAAGTGAAGAGGTTGGAGTGCAGTTGTGGGTCAGCAGAGTGAAGAGGAGGGGGCTCAGCACACATCCTTGGGAGGCCCCCATGTTCAATGTGATGATGCTGGAGGAGTTGCTGCCGACCCGTACAGCCTGTGGTCTCCCTGTCAGGAAGTCCAGCAGCCAGTTGCGCAGGGAGGTGTTGAGTCCCAGCTGGTCCAGTTTATGAATGAGCTGCTGAGGAATGATTGTGTTGAATGCTGAGCTAAAGTCTATGAACAGCATTCTGACGTACGAGTCTTTTGTATCCAGGTGGGTGAGGGCTGAGTGGAGGGCAGTGGAGATGGCGGCATCGGTCGAACGGTTGGACTGATATGCAAACTGGAAAGGGTCCAGGGTAGAGGGGAGGGCAGACTTGATATGCCGCATGACTAGCCGCTCGAAGCACTTCATGAGGATGGGAGTGAGTGCGACCGGGCAGTAGTCATTGAAGCAGGAGGGAGATGGCTTCTTCGGGACCGGGATGATGGTGGTGGCTTTGAGGCACATGGGGACAACAGCCTGGCTCAACGAGATGTTGAAGATGTCTAAAGACACCTGTGAGCTCCTCGGCACAGTCTCTCAGGACACGACCAGGAATGTTATCAGGACCCGGGGCTTTCTGTGCATTTGTCGCCCTGAGAGCTCCCCTCACACTGTCTGGGGACAGCGTCAACACCTGGTTGCCGGGAGGTGGTGGGGTCTTCTGTGCCGTGGTGCTGTTGTCTGCCTCAAAGCGAGTGAAGAAGTCATTCAACTGATTCAGCAGAGAGGTGGAGTTATCACAGGTCTGCGGCGAGAGCTTGTAGTCTGTGATGGTCTGAATCCCCGCCACAGGTTCCTGGTGTCTCTGCTGTCGTTGACGTAGTCAGCAATGTTCCTGGAATATTGTCTCTTGGCCAACCTGATGCCTCGTGACAGGTTGGCCCTAGCTGTCCTCAAGCCCACCTCATCCCCAGCTCTGAAGGCAGCATTCCGAGCCCTCAGGAGCCTGTGGACTTCCCCTGTGAGCCATGGCTTCTGATTTGCCTGAATGGAGATGGTTCTGGTGACTGTAACGTTGTCCATGCACTTCCTCATGTAGGCAGTGATGGTCTCCGTGTACTCCTGGAGAACTGTAGTGTTGTTGTAGGTGGCCGCCTGTCTGAACATGCTCCAGTCAGTGGTGGAAAAACAGTCCTGGAGTGCCTCTGAGGACCCCTCTGGCCACACACATACCTGCTTTGTAGCTGGTTTTGTGACTTTAACGTACGCTGTGCTGTATGCTGGCATTAGCATAACAGTGGAGTGATCTGAGGCCCCAATGTGGGGGAGGGGGAGGGCTTTGTAGGCACCTCTACGCATGGTGTAAACATTGTCCAGAGTACAGGGCTGTACGTTAACTTTGAGACATGGTTGCCCATTCGGGCAACCATTTGTAGAAATCTGGTTGCCCGAACTCAGAACATGGTTGCCCAAATATTACATACTTTTTTCCTTTGAATATGCCACAAACACACATGCTTACAACACAATGTTCACTCGCATGCTCTACTAATGCCTCTTAAAAGCTTATTTTATTGATTTTCTTATCCTTCTTTGTGTTCCCTTGGTTTCTGGGTTCAATTATATCGTATCTAACCACTTTTTATGTAAACCACCATGAATGTGCATTGTGTTCTTTTGTGTGCTCATAATTCTATAATTCCAGAATTACAATCCAGGACACTCTGAATACCAGCTGGGAATAACAGTTCTTTGCCTTTTCACCTCATACAGTTTCTTTGAATCCACTGATGAGCTTGATTGAGTTTTCTTTTTCTTCTCTTCCTTGTCTGTTTATTTTAAAGCCAAATTTCTCCAAACCAGAGATAATGCCAAAGTTTGTGACTTTAATGTTTATTTTATTTTTTTATTTATTATTCAACCTTCTCAGACGCTGTCTGTATCAACAAGCATTGACACTAGCACCCCGTGCGAGTAATGCGGCAATTAGTCATGTAGTGAAGGACATACCAAAAGAACACTGAATATGCACTACGCGATAATTATTAGCAATGGGAAACTGCATTGTGAGCCCACGATGTGCAAATGTGAATTCCGCTAGTTGTTGAACATCCCGTAATGATAACATGGACGCGGTCTTTCCGAGTCAAACAATCGCAAATCATAATGGAATTTCATCATAATATGAATGAATAAATATCATTTTTCACGCAAGTTGACATATTTGGGTAGTTGCCCGATCGGGCAAGCATTTGTGAGAGTCTGGTTGTCCGAATCTATTGAATGGTTGCCCCGGGCAATCGGGCTACTATTAATGTCGAGCCCTGGAGTATTGTTTCCACATGTGGGAAAGTTGACATGTCCATAGAGTTTTGGAAACACGCTCTTGGGGTTTGCATGGTTGAAATCCCCAGCCAGGATGAGGAAAGCATCTGGGTGGGCTGTCTGCTGCTCACTGATGTGCTGATAGAGTTCATTCAGTGCTTCACTCCTGTTATTGGAGCCGGGAGGGATGTATATTGCTCCCAGCAATATGGCTGTAAATTCCCTTGGCAGGTAGAATGGCTGGCACTTAATAATTATAAACTCCACCAGTGGTGAGCAGTGTTTGCAGACCACAACAGCATCGTGGCACCAGGCATCACTGATGTAAAACACCGAGTCCTCTGCCGCGAGTCTCCCCCCAAGTAGCGCTCTGTCTGACCGGTAGCATGTTAGCCAGGCTAGCTGAATGGCACAGTCCGGGACGGTGTCGTTAAGCCATGTTTCCACAAGCACAAGGACACAACACTCATTCACAGACTTGGAAGATGAGCAGAGTAGGCGGACATCATAGGTCGCGTTAACCAACAATTGTCCGTCATTGACGGATTTTTTTTTTAGCTATGACGGAAAAATCTGAAGGCCGTCGGTCATTTTGACGGATGTTTACCGTTACCATTACCAATAACAATAATAGCCTAATAATAGCAATAATAAAACATAATGAAACACACAATTGAAATTATTGGCAAGTTGTGGCAGAGTTTTCTTACATACAGTATACATAGTCTTCACTGCCGTCACTTTTCAATCTGAGCTGACGTTGCGGCAGTCTTGATGTTCAGTGCATAGGCTACTCATGTATACATTGTAGCCACTGCGCAAGGCTGTTCCCCCCCCCCCCATCGCGCTCCTGACCGCGCTCTGACTTTTCTAACCACTAGCACAGTGAGCTGTATGAAATGTTTCCCTTCTCTGCAGAAGACACGTCATTTTTGCTATTAAAAAAAGAGATGCATTGGGTTGTTTGTGTCGTTTCCCTGCCTGTACAATAGCGCTCATTTAGGCTAGTTTTCTTGTTTTAAAAATGAAACAAATACCGATTTATTGTATTCTTCCCCAGCAAGCTTAGGAACATCACTGCTCGAATATCTGCTAAACTATGATAATGAGATAATGAGAGCACGGGTAGACAAACTAACATTTAAACATAACTTCGTTTTATTTAAGACCTTCCGTGTCAGGTTCCAGGCTCTGCCGAGCCGAGACGCGGGGTGCAGCTGCACCACTGGTGCAGAAAGACCGCATGCTGCAGGATTTCCTCCCTATGAAGAGAGTACTAGCAGGGCTGGGAAATCCAACTTTCAGAGGCTCTTGCCGGCTTCTGATCACTTCCCTGGGAGAAATGTTTCCCGACTTCAGAACTCTGGCTGAAGTGGCGCTGGTTATTCCAGTCTCTAGTGTCGCAGCAGAGCACGGGTTCAGCCTTCAGAATAAAATTAAAACGTCAATGAGAAGTCGTCTGTCTGAGGCAAAGACGCAAAATTTAATGACAATTGCCTCGGCAGCAGTCTCCATTGACGACTTTGATTATGCACAAGCGAGCTCCCAATTTAAATCCATGCGGGCCAGAAGGAAGGTTTGAGCTCACGCAAACAGGTCAAATTAGATTGTCACTTAAATCGTTGTAGTGGACTGTTCATATTTTAACTGCAATTGTCTTGCTACGTTGTAAAATAACATTGCTCATATGCCCATTAAGGCACAACAGCCGCAATGTTTTTAGCGGAGGGAAAATGGGTTCACAAGTGACCGAACGTCAGAATCTCTGTTCATCTTTTTGCATCATAAATACATAAATAAATGATTAAATAATACAAGCTTGTTCTGTGAATTAATTTTTAAATGAAAATGAGTCCATGAAAACACAAGTTATTAAATATATAGCATTTATAGCCTAAATACATTGTCATTTAAAAGTTAAAATAAAATGACAGTTAATAATGGACAATGATGGAATTTTTACGACCCTGTCCGTCAAAATGACGGACAATGAAAAAGTCTAACGTAACCACTGGCGGACATAACCCAGCTTGTTGTACGCTCGCTGGACGTTGGCCAGAGTGATGGTAGGGCTAGCCGGCTGGTGAGGGCTAGCCGCTAGCGAGGGCTAGCCGCTAGCGAGGGCTAGCCGCTAGCCTAGCCCGGATACCTCTGTGCTTGCCCCTCTTCTGTTTCCGCATGTTCCGCGTGTGGCGCCTCCACTGTGGGCTGGATGCAGGTGTGTGTGTGTGTGTGTGTGTGTGTGTGTGTGTGTGGAGGGGGTTGAGCAGGCCTCCGGAGCAAATCGTAGTCACATAGCACTTCCGCATCCTCTGGATTTATATCCGTGAATATAGTTCTGCAGATGTTGAGCAGAAACTCACAGGAGTATGTGCACCTTAAGACTGATGGACGCGACAAAGACGAACAGATACATGCCGTTTTAAAACAAACACGAAAACACCGTTCTGTCAGGACGCAGAGGAGCCACAGCGTGTACGCGCCGCCATCTTGGAAATGCGTCTTCCAAAGGATAGTTTGGAACTTCATGGTTTTAATAGTGTGGTAGACAGGCATTTATCCAATTCCAGTAATTTCAGCAATCTCCGTTTTCTTTGCTTGATGCAGGCCAATAATTTGACCCTTCTGAAGCACAGTAACATCTTTTTCACAACCACACGACGCATCTTCTGACATGGTTAAAATTAAAGAACTGAACTGTTGCCAGCTTTTAATCGCTGCAGTAATTATCCAATCAAAGGCTCTTAAGTGTTCATTTCAATCCAAATGGTGACCTTTCTTTGGCCAGGCAGTGTATATGGTTGCTACTTACATGAATGCCACATGTAAATCAATTCTAAAGAGACGAAGCCTAATTTACAAGCCAAAAAGTAAAATGTTTTGCTATAGCACCACCATTAGGCAGTTTGGGCTCATCTCTCTTGCAGGAGTAGTGGGAGGGACTACAGTACTACATACTGATCCAGTTTCTTGTCTGCAAGACTTATGGTTTGGTCTGAACGATCAGTTTAAATGAGAAAAAGGAGGGTCCAAAACACTCCTCTCAAATAGTGCCCCCTCCCAGTGGCCATTTATTGCCATGATGCATCAAACCATTAAGAGAGCATATATGAACATACTTATCAGGTTGTGTGATGATAGCTCAACACTAGCGGTTTAAAATTCCTGTTGAAAGCTGTCTGACTGAAAGTTTGTTTGTTTATTTAATTTATTGCCATTTTAGCATCTGTGGCTATTTTATGGCCAAAGCAGGTAAAAATAAATTACACTATTTTTTAAAAACATTATTATTAATTATTATTATTATTATTATTATTTTTACAATCAATACAAGTTAGAAAGTTTTAAACTTCTAAAGGTGGGACCTTAGAAAAGATGTTTACAGCATTATCTTCTTTATAAAACTGCTGCCTTTTAATTCTCAGGACAGAACATGATAAAATGTGCTTAATTGATAAAGGCCTGTTGCAAAAATGACACAGCGGAAGTTCACCTCCAGTCAAAAACAAAACAAAACAAAAAACGTGAGTCTAGAATGTCCAATTCTATATCTAGTACAGACTACTTGATCATGTCTAGATGAAAAAGAAAAATAGTCTCTTCTTAACAGTGTGACATTTTTCATATTTGTTATTAAGACATTCATCCCATTCAGATTGCCATTTATCAGAGATATAAGAACACGATACAGGTTTAATATCTGAGGCAGGGATTTGACATTTGGTAACTTCTTCACTCAAGGCTCTTTTGGCAGCACTGTCTGCCTTCTCATTGCCACTCAGACCCACATGACCAGGAACCCAACAATGTTCAAATTTAGATTTTTAAAAAGTTCCACTTTTTCAAGTATTTGCACAATCAAAGGATGATCAGTTTTTAAAAACTCCAGTGCCTGAAGACATGATCTAGAATTTGTACAAACCAAAGAATACTGTTGATTGGTCTTTTCTATGTATTCAAGAGCAAGGCTCGAGCCTCAGCTGTAAAAACAGAACATATTTCTGGAATATGTAGGCCACACTGATTTGATCCAACTGCTACTGCTGATGACACACAGTTATCCATTTTTGAGCAATCAGTATAGATGGGAGTGTGTAAAGGGAAACACTGTCATACATCAAAAAACCTATTCTGATACTCATTTGGATGGGTGCTTGATTTCTTCCTGTGACTTAAATCCTTTATAATTTCAGGTCATCTCAAAATCCAAGGGGGAACAGAACAAAAATGTGTTGGACTGTCCAAATTAACATCAAGTCCTCAAGGAAAGGTTTTATTCTGATTCCAAAAGGTCTGATATACTTTGGTCTAGCCTCATAAAATTGCAAAAACTGAAGTTGAAAAACTGTAGAATAGGCAGGATTATCTTTGCATGCTTTAAGTTTGATTGCATACTGAAGAGCCAGCTTCAAGCGCCGTAACTGGAGGGGAGGTTCATTTGCTTCCACATAAAGACTCTGAACTGGGGAAGTTCTAAAAGCTCCCAAGATCAGCCTTAAACAGTATCCAACATCTGAATGTATGATTTCCTTGCTGATCCATAGACAACACTCCCATAGTCCAAACGGGACCTCACAAGTACTCTGTAAAGACGTAACAGCATGGTAAACTCTGCTCCCCACTTCGTTTTTGCCAGTACTTTTATAATATCCAAAGTTTTAAAGCATCTCTTCTTTAGACATTTCATATGTGGAATGAAAGATAGTTTATCATCAAAAGTAAGGCCAAGGAATTTGACCTCTTTCACCACTTGAATTTCTTCACCATCCATATGGAGGGAAGGGTCATGATGTAAGGACCGAAGTTGACAAAAATGTATACATACAGTTTTAGATTTAGAAAACTTGAAACCATTTTGAATTGACCATGTACTGATATTGTTTATACATAACTGAAGTTGTCTTTCAATTATGCTCATACATTTCCCTCTATAACAAATGCAGAAATCATCAACAAAGGCTGCAAAAAAGGTTTGGGCTAATTACTTTTACAATACTGTTAATTTTAACACTGAAAAGAGCGACAGAAAAAATACTACCCTGAGGAACTCCTAGTTCTTGCAAATGTGGAGTTGAAAAAGTAGTTCCTAATTGGACTTGAAAGTCTATTAGACAAAAAATTAGAGATAAATATAGGTAGATATCCTCTGAACCCCACAGGTCCTTTAAAATACCATATCTCCATGTTGTATCATAGGCCTTTTCAAGATCAAAAAATACAGCTGTCACATGTTCTTTTCTGATAAATCCATCACGAATGTAGGACTTTAATCTAATAAGATGGTCCATTGTACTCTTTCCTCGTCTGAAGGCACATTGATACTTATTCAAATGTCCTTCTGATTCAAGCATCCAAACAAGTCTATTATCCACCATTCTCTCCATAGTTTTAAATAAACAGCTTCTTAAGGCAATTTGACGATAGTTGTTAGGATCAGTATGATCTTTTCCTGGTTTTGGAATGGGAATAATTAATGCTTTTTGCCAAGACTTTGGTACAAGGCGCTGCTTTGCGACAATGTTTATTGTTAAAAGCGCTATACAAATAAACTTGACTTGACATTTCCTGATTCCCAGATGGCATTAAATATTTCCAGAAGATTGTATGGTTCTGTATTTTCTGACCAGAAATTCAATCCCCTTTGCTCCTCTTTTCCACGCAAGGCTTGAAATTCAAGGCGACAATTTTCCACAGATTAATTCTTTTCAAATGGCGCTGCAAGTTTATTTACTATTTCTTGCTTTGTTGTTAAAAAACTTTGACATTTTAGGTGATGAACTTGTGAGCCTCCTCCTTTACTCTTCATCTTTTTAATCAAACTCCAAACCTTTTTTGAAGATACATTAGATGTAAGACTTGATACATACTTTCTCCAGCTTTGTGTCTTAGTTTCATTAATGGTCCTATATGCTTGAGCTCAGCAGATTTTCAATTTACTAAGATTTTCAGTTGTTGGATGCTTGTTAAAAACACACTCTGCTTTTTTCCGGGCTTCAATGACCTTTTTACAGTTATCATCAAACCACGGGTTGGACCTATGGTATGGCTTTCCTGAGGTCTTTGGGACCATTTCATCTGCAATTGCAATTAATGTTTTAGTGAAATAGTCAACAGGATTTCCAATATTTTGGGGCATTTGACTGAGTTGATCAGCACAAAGATCTTGAAAAAGATTCCAGTTTGCTTTAAGTTGCCACCTTGGGGGTCTTAATTGTATATCTACTTCTGTAGATATTATCAAGGGGAAATGATCACTCCCACAAAGGTCATCCAAGATTCACCAGGAAAAGTCAAGCAAAAATGTCAGGATCACATATGGATAAATCAATTGCTGAATAGGTTCCATGACCTAGATGTAAATAGGTAAAAGATCCATTATTCCACAGGCATAGGTCATTGTTAGTAATAAAATCCTCTAGAGCCTTGCCCTTAGCATTTGAGTAATTCCCTCCCCATACAGGATTGTGTGCATTAAAATCCCCTAAAAGAATGTATGGGGATGGCAGTTGTTCAGCTAGATTGCCCAAGTCTTGCAATGTTACAGTCACATCAGGTGGAATATAGATAGAACACAAAGTAATAACTTTATGAAGAGTTAGGCGAACTGCTACTGCTTGTAGATAAGTAGTAACTACAAAACGACTATGAATGTCATTCCTTACTAAGACAGCTGCTCCACCAGAAGGACACTGAAAATTTGGGCCATAAGCATTAAACATTGAATAATTTAAGGACACAAGATTATTTGGTGAAAAGTGAGTCTCTTGAAGACAAAAGGCAAGAGGGTTAAACAGAGCAGCCAGATGCTGCAGTTCAGAAAAATTGGCTTTAAAACCATGACAGTTCCACTGAATAATGTGACTAGCTGGGTAAGACTGGAACAGGACCCTTGCTCCTACTTTTAAGGGAGGAGCTTCGACTGCAAGAGGTTGAGGCTTCCTTCATTTCAACATCTTTAGAATTTCCATTCTTATTTCCTTGACTTGATTTAGATTGAGAAGTAGAATTAGTTGATTTCTGTTTTTCTTTCAGTGGCTGGGAGAGATCTAGCATGACTGAAGCTTGACTGGCAGAGGACTGGGTGCTCCCAATTTTGCTTTTATTGGAAGTTGCTGAATTTTTATTTCCACTGATTGTGGTTTATCTTTGGTCACCCAAGTTAAATCTGTTTGGCAAATCAGTTGTCTTCATAGGGGGTTTAACAACAGAAGCAAAGGATTGTTGGAACTTGAACACAGGAAAGCCTTCCACCTGTTTTCTTGCTTCTGGATAACTTTTCTTCTTAGTGGTCTTGATTCTTTGAATTTCTTTTTCCTTAATCCATACAGGGCAGTCTTTTGATGAGGCTGTATGATTCCAGGATTTCCCATACATAGACCATTGTGTGGCGCAGCACCACACAATGGATTCCTACCGCCACACAATCAGACTTGCGATTTAAAAAAATAAAATAATAATAATAATAATAATAATAATTCCGTTGCGTATCATTCCGTTCATTCATAGTGCCCTTTCTTCTCGTTCACGCATGTGCACACAGAGAGAGAGAGAGAGAGAGAGAGAGACACAGAGAGGCGTGTCACAGGCCTGCCATTGCACATATACCCGGACTGCAAGTAGGCCTGTTAGGCTAATTAAAAATAATGCAGCCTTCCCGATTCGCCTTCTGACCCCTTACTTTAAAAGGTAGCATACGTCGTGCTCGTGATGAGCTTTATCATAGCCTTCTTGGCTTACAGGAAACGGACATCCCTGAGTCAGGCTATAAACCAATTTTGATGCATACAGTAGCAGCTTGACGCGAGGAACCGGCCTTATTGCGTTATCCCGTTTATCCCGCTTCAGCAATGACTTCCCTTACGATAGGGCACTTGAGTTTTTTTTCAGGAAGCCACGCAGAATTAAATGTTCTGATAGGGCATGCAGGCTTTGCACCAATTAGGGTAATGCTTTTTCATTATTGTTTCTTACATCCAATTATGATATTTTACTGTATTATTTTGTTACATTATACTATTTATTTCATTTTAGTATTGGTTGAGGTAAGTGTTGAGTTCAATATTTAAAATAAAAACCTCCAGCTTGTTTTTTGCAATTTATTCCTTGAATGTCAACTAAATAATGATTGAAAGATTGCCACCAAAAAGGCAAAAAAAATAAGGTAAAAACCAGAGATGCACCGATTGACCAGCTGCCGATCAGAATTGGCCAATTTTGACGTGATCGGCCATGGTCGAAATTAAAATATGCCGATTTTCTGCCGATCAAAACTTGTGTATCACAGAGATGAAAGTGGAAATACTCGTAATTCGCAACTAAAAAGACTGCAGCTACACTGGCAGCTTGAACATGCTTTCTAGTGCGATTGTGTTGCGTTTGCGCAGAACAGTGTCAGTCCTACGCGCCTAATGAGCTCCGTCGCGCGCGCCGTTAACAAAAAAAAAAAAAAATTCACTACATTTGGATATCCAAATATAGTGAATTAATTTTTTGTCCCAGATATTGGATGTGAAAATAAGAAAATGTCTGTGATTGTGTGAATTTCCCATTACAGGAATTAATACGTTAGCCTATTACCAAACATCTAGTTAGATTTGTACAAAGAGAGAGAGGAAAAAAAAAAAAAAAAAAAAAGTCTGTTTTACAACCTTGGTTGCACTTGATTCCATTGGAAATTCTCATCTCATCTCATTACCTCTAGCAGCTTTATCCTGTTCTACAGGGCCGCAGGCAAGCTGGAGCCTATCCCAGCTGACTATGGGCGAAAGGCGGGGTACACCCTGGACAAGTCGCCAGGTCATCACAGGGCTCCATTGGAAATTACTCTACAAATACACATTTGACAAAGATGATAGAATGGCTATGGTATAAGTATGACTGGAAATTATTTTTGTATTTTGATACTGAATGAAGAAATGGGTTGTTCTATCGAGGAATGAAACCAGGCAGGGTTCTGGTAAAAATTGTTTTAGCTGTCTTCTCTTAAAGAACTTAGATTGAACTGAATAATCTCAAATGCTTCTTGTAGCTTTAAAATAGTCCTAGCAGGTGACTCTGAAGAAAAATACCGTGTGTTTGAACACCGCCCACTGTAAACACTTTGCATACACCCCAATGACTGACTCCACCAACCGCCACGACACCACCTCATCAGCACAGTGGAGCACCACAAATTGCTACCTGGTCCGTGGGAAACACTGGATTCCCTTGGCAGTTGCAGCATTTTGGTTATCTTGTACAGACAAATTCATGTCCATCTTCTCCACAGGTACAGCAAACTGGCTTGTTTTTACATCCAGCAGAGCCGTGGCCAAATTTCTGGCAATTAAAACATCTCAAAGGGTTAGGGATGTATTTATCCACAGGCACGCTTAAGTATCCAATTAGGATTCTTTCTGGATGATCATGCAGGTTGAAGGTCAAGATATAGGTACCAGTTTTAATTATTTTATCTTCCCTTTTCAAAGTTATTCTCTTCACATGTGCCACTCCTTGTTTCAGTTCAGTGGCTATTTCAGCTTCTTCCATATCATGGAGATCTCTAGTGCGGATTACACCTTCACAACTATTCAGATGAGGAAAAGTCCGCACTGAGACTCCTGCTAATACATTACAATGCAACAAATGTTCTGCATGAGATTTTTTGGAGCGTTCAACCAGAATCTGACCAGATGTCAATTTTTTAACATCTTTAACTGCCCCTGCTATTCCTGGAATTCCTTTCTGTATCACAAAAGGGGACATCTTAGTAAGAGGCATGTCTGGCGACAGAGATTCAAGAACTATAAATTTCTGCCAATTATTAGTTTTAGAGGGGAAGATCCATGCCATTTCAGAAGTATCATCCAAGTCTTGATCCATTAACCTTTTCTTATTGGGTTGATTATTAGCCATATTTGTGGATTAAAATTCATCATCTCTGCTCCTCACCCACCTCGGAGCCCAACAAGGGGATGCACAGAGCTGTGATTCTCCTCCAGATACAGGGATGGTATACTCAAGCAACTTAAACAAAAAATTTTTCATATCACTTGATTGACCCTCAGCCAAAGCCTTCAAGGAAAAATAAAAGTATGGTCCTACAAAAATATTCCAGAGAAAACTTTGACAAGCCGATTGATTGGATCGGGCCCTTCCAACCTCCTGTCTAAGTGAAGTAGGAGCCATAGCACTGTGTTGGACTTGTGGCAGCCACAGCAAGACACATTCCTCAAGTGCCAGGAATTCTTCCTCCACTGACACAGGTAGCAACTCACTGCAAACAAGTCACCTCTTACGATCAGCAAGGGGGTGCTGGGGACCTATTCTACCCCAGGTCCCCACGGGGGCTGACTGAAAGTAGTCATGTTTCTGATGCAATTTATTGATAATATAAAATCTAGTTTCAGATTAGCAGATCGATGCCAAAGCACACCAAATTTCAGCTCAATTGGACTTTGGGGTGCTGTTTCTCAGGAACCAAATGTATGACCACACCACAACCTTTGCAGACATCCTACCAACATTTATAAACAATATGGTAAAACAATTGTCAACATGTTTTTGATAAATATTGAAGCTCCCACTCTCCTAAATATAACCCCAAATCAGAAAAAGTTGGGATGGTATGGAAAATGCAAATTTAAAAAAAGTGACTTCTGAATTTACTTTGACTTCTATTTTATTCTGGGCAGTATGATGCCAATATATTTCATGTTTTGTCTGGTCAGTTTCATTTCATTTGTTAATACAATGAGGGTAAGTCAAAAAGTTCTAAGGCAGGTACTGTACTGAACAGGTCTTAAGGTGTGTACCTTAAGATCTGTTTTCAGGAAGAATGGGACAAAATATAACATGAAATGGATCACCACTTCATTTCTTCAGTCCCTAATCATTTTTTAAGTGTTGTGAGAAGGAAAAGCAACATTACAAAGTGTCAAATGACAGCTTTTTTTTTTTTAAATGTGTTACAAGATTCAAAACTGAAATGTGTTTATTTTGACAGAAAAAAAAACCAAAAGGGCCAAAATTCATTAAATAAAACATCAAATATGCTGGTTTGTTGTTTTGAATGCAATACAGGTCAAAAATTATTTACAAAATCATTGTTTTCAGTTTTAATTTAATCTTATCTTCCCAGCTTTTCTGATTTGAGATTGTACTGACACACTAACTTGGCATCGCCCATTAACTTTTTTTCTGATCAAGTCAGCCACATCAGTGTTAGCCTAACTAACTTCTTTCTGACCCCCCCAAAAAAAAGTTGTCAGTATACTCTACACTAAAACTACGGATACCGTAGGTCAGGGGTTTTCAAAGTGTGGGAGAGTCAGCCCCCCCTCAAGAGAGCAAATAAACAACAGTGCCCCCCCTTAGAATTTTTGTTGTTGCTATACTTAATGTTCCATTCGTATTTAAAAAAAAAAAAATGGTTGTTGTACACATTTTTTCCTTTTACACATTTTAAACATCTGTGCTTTTTGAAAACATTTTTTACACATTTAAAACATCTGTGCTTTTTAAAAACATCTTGTTTTACACATTTTAAACATTTCATAGCATCGTTAGCTAGCACCTCTTGGCAGACAACACACTGTGGCAGTGGAGCATCTTCAGATCCAGTCCATGAAAATCCAAACTTAATATAATCGTAGTCATACTTCCTTCTTTTTTTGCTTGGCCCAGACTCTGTCTCCTCACTCACTGTAGCTTTAGGTACTAAAAATCGATCCATTTTGTCTCTGGCAAAGGCTAGCTGAAGTTCACTTTTCCTCATGTTGCGCCCCCCCGAAGAACTCTGGCGCCCCCTAGGGGAGGCGCGCCCCACACTTTGAAAAGCCCTGCCGTAGGTAAAGCCTATTATTAACCTGTGCACATGTACCCTCCAGTGCACACATACTTGAAAAAGAAAGAGGGGGGAGAGTAAACTAATAAATCACAATCTAGCCTATTGCATGCAATTCGGAGAGCCTATATAAAAAGAGCTATTTGCAGGTGATGTTTTTGCAAGTTATTTACAACAGAGTTGGAACGCTGCTTTGTCACTTTTTGACACACCCCAGCCAAACCCATAATATTTTTCTAGTAAGCTTACAGAAACCACAGGACCTGCAGGTCATGGATTGACCCCACACATCACCAGTGGCTTCATTTCACAAAGAAAGATGACAGTGCTACTTGCAATGTCTATAAAATTATCATTTCAAGTAAGAATGGAAACAACAATACGCTGAAACATCTTTTGATGCAGCATGGGCTGCTCCATTGGGAGACAGTGGCACTCATGTAGAGTCAAACACATGGCATTCCTCCAGGAATGCCATGTATTTGACTCTACATAAGTGCTACTGCCTCCCAATGGAGCAGCTCTGAACAACCTTACTGAGGATAAATGTGACCCCTCATCGAATCCAGGGACACATGTCGGCCGAAACGAATCCGAGATAATCGCAAAAGAAGCATTTTTTTTCGAAATTTGTGATTGTTTTTTTCCATCATGTGCAAGTTGAGATCTTGAAGAATGCAATCAGTATTTCAGATAATAGACTGTTTTGTTGGAAAAGCATACATTTTTTGTTGCAAATTGTCTCGTTTTTGTCGATTTTGTCGTTTTTGCCTGCTGGGGGGTGTGGGTAAATTACCATATGGGCCATTCACATGATGATTTAAGTCTTTTGTTTTTTTTTTCCGCGAATCAGCTGTATGATGCGGGCTGAGCGCATGGCTACTTAGCTGCATACAGGCGTGTAATTTCACTATGGAATGAGTTACTAAACAGATCGCAGAGGAGCTGGAACACCGCGAAGCAAACAGACACACGGTATTTACATCGGAGATAACCATTTCTAGCAAAAAAAAACCCCGCAACCTCGTTTTCCAGATTGAACGGAATACTTGAATGATCGGATGATACACGGACCATTCTAGGATTACATTCCATCGGAGGCATTGGTGTGTGCAAGGCGCCGTTTCTCTTTCTGATGGGGTAAGTTTATTAATCTAAGGCTGTGTGGTTATTTTTGCATGTAACGGAGAGTGTTGTGGTTTGGTTAAGCCTAGGTCACAACCGGACGTACGATTTTTTGGCCGTGTGATTTTTGGCGTTTCCCAAATCGATGCGTTTTTTTTTTTGTTCACGGAGAAAGACATGCGTTGGCCGCAAGTTTGTCTTGCAACCTGAAAAAAACGTAAGTGCCCGTAGAGTTTGTTTGACATGACAAAGAACCTCTGCGGCCGGTCTGCAGCTTGAAAATCAGCACGTCACACGCGCGCTCTCGTTCGTTTCATGCGCGCTCTCCGTGCGTTTCTTGCGTTTTTTGCATGTAGACTGGCCGTAGGAGCACGTACTGTACGGCCGGTTGTGACCGAGGCTTTACATGAAACTAGTGTTGTGTTAGTTGTGTCATCATCGTGCTATCTTTCTTTCTTACGGTGTGAGTAATTTTTCAACCACAAAACGTTAAAGTATACTTTAGGACTTATTTTTGTACTTCATAATTGTGTTGGGCATACTTTGCATGGAAGGAAAATTGATGTGGGTGATTTGTTTACATGAAAGTAGTATTGTGCTAGCTAGTAGGGGGTAGGGCTTTCCTTAAAGGAACAGTCCACCGTACTTCCATAATGAAATATGCTCTTATCTGAATTGAGACGAGCTGCTCCGTACCTATCAGAGCTTTGCGCGACCTCCCAGTCAGTCAGACGCAGTCAGACGCGCTGTCACTCCTGTTAGCAATGTAGCTAGGCTCAGTATGGCCAATGGTATTTTTTGGGGCTGTAGTTAGATGCGACCAAACTCTTCCGCGTTTTTCCTGTTTACATAGGTTTATATGACCAGTGATATGAAACAAGTTCAGTTACACAAATTGAAACATGGCGATTTTCTATGCTATGGAAAGTCCGCACTATAATGACAGGCGTACTAGTGCACAGAAGGTGTTAGTACGCCTGTCATTATAGTGCGGACTTTCCATAGCATAGAAAATCGCCACGTTTCAATTTGTGTAACTGAACTTGTTTCATATCACTGGTCATATAAACCTATGTAAACAGGAAAAACGCGGAAGAGTTTGGTCGCATCTAACTACAGCCCCAAAAAAATACCATTGGCCATGCTGAGCCTAGCTACATTGCTAACAGGAGTGACAGCGCGTCTGACTGCATCTGACTGACTGGGAGGTCGTGCAAAGCTCGGATAGGTACGGAGCAGCTCGTCTCAATTCAGATAAGAGCATATTTCATTATGGAAGTACGGTGGACTGTTCCTTTAATGTCATGCAAATGAGCACCATTATGTGCCCGCCCTACACCCAGAGTAGCTGAGATGGAAAACTTTGAGGGAGATTTTCTCCCTTTTCTGTTTTAAGAAGTATACACTTTCAAAAGGCCACACATTCTTCAAATATTGTCAGATCTCCACATGGAAGGAATCATTGGAAAGCTTAAAAACTGTACTTTCTGAATCTGTCAATAACTCAAAATGCCCCTGGATTCTGTTTTCTGACACAAATATAACAATATTAGTGCCACACAGGCAGGCTTAATTTTTTTTTCTTTGCCTCAGAAAGCCTAAATGAAAATGAATGATGTACAAATATCCCCCCCATCAGTTTTATATTTGTTTTCCAAGTTATATCTTTTTAAGAAAAGGATCAATGTAATTTATTTTAACATGCTCAAATGTTAAGCAGACATTCTACACTGTGTTAATAAAACAGCTGCACTGTCACTGAAAACCTTACTCCCCCCCCCATAGAAGACTGATCAGGAATGGATAAAGAATCAGATTGATAAGCAGAACCAATAAAAGATCTGCATCAATAAAATCTATCAAGTCACATCCCAGTTATCAACATAATAAATCAGAACCTCAGTATTCATAAACCGTGTCCTGCAAAAGTATTCATCCCCCTTGGTTAATACCAAGGGGGATGAATACTTTTGTATTCTTTTGTCCTGTTTTGTTGCATTACAAGATGGAATTAAAATGGATTTTTGGAAGGTTAGCACCATTTGATTTCCACAACATGCCTCCCACTTTAAAAGGTGTAAACTGTCGCTTTATTGTGACACAAACAATAATCAAGATGAAAAAACAGAAAACTGGAGTGTGCATAGGAATTCACCCCCTTTCGTATGAAACCCCTAAATAAGAGCTGGTTCAACCAATTCACTTCATAAGTCACGTACAGTTAGGTCCATAAGTATTTGGACAGAGACATTTTTCTAATTTTGGTTCTGTACATTACCACAATGAATTGTGAACAAAACAATTCAGATGCAGTTGAAGTTCAGACTTCCAGCTTTAATTCAGTGGGTTGAACAAAATGATTGCATAAAAATGTGAGGAACTAAAGCATTTTTTAAACACAATCCCTTCATTTCAGGGGCTCAAAAGTAATTGGACAAATTAAATAGCACTACGTTCAGACTGCAACCTGAAACGACCCATATCCGATTTGTTGTGAAATCCGATTTTTTTGTTAGGCCGTTCACATTACCAATTATATGAGACTTGTATGCGATCTCCAATATGAACGGAAAACGACCCAAAAGTGTCCCGCATGCGCAAATTGACACGTAATAAGCACATCTACGTAATACGTAAACAACAACAACAAAAGAAGCGCACTCTTCAAGTTTGCAAGTAAAGCATGGAGAGGAGGCGAGACCTGGCGATATGGTTTTTGTGGCGGCGGCGGAACTCACACAATAATCTGATTAATGTGGGCAGCAGACTAATGAGACCGAAGGTGTCAAATTACTGGAAGTTTCCAGAACAATCTTGTAATACAGGAGGATTTAACATCCAGGTCCCTACCAAATCCACCATTAGCTTGATCAATTCTATAAAAGTCTATTCAAATTCTGAAAACTGTACAAATGTTGTTGTTTTCCACCAAAGAGACGGGATTAGCCAACGCAGAATAGTGACGTTTGTCTCTTGATGATGTGTAGGTCGCATGAATGCGACCTGTCCAGACTGCAGTCGCATGTGAAAATAACGGATATGCATCGGAATTAGGACCACATATACAAGCGGCCTGGGTCGCATGTGAAAAAAAAATCAGCTCTGTGTCGTTCAGATTGTCAATAACAAATCGGATACAGGTCGCATATGGGCAAAAAAAAAAAATCGGATATGGGTCGTTTCAGGGTGCAGTCTGAACGTAGTCTAATTGTAAATAAAATGTTCATTTCTAATGCTTGGTTGAAAACCCATTGTTGGCAATGACTGCCAGAAATCTTGAACTCATGGACATCACCAGACGCTGTGTTTCCTCCTTTTTAATGCTCTGCCAGGCCTTTGCTGCACCGGTTTTCAGTTGCTGTTTGTTTGTGGGCCTTTCTGTCTGAAGTTTAGTCTTTAACAAGTGAAATGCATGCTCAATTGGGTTGAGATCAGGTGACTGACTTGGCCATTCAAGAATATTCCACTTCTTTGCTTTAATAAACTCCTGGGTTGCTTTGGCTTTATGTTTTGGGTCATTGTCCATCTGTATTATGAAACGCCGACCAAATCAGTTTGGCTGCATTTGGCTGGATTTGAGCACACAGTATGTCTCTGAATACCTCAGAATTCATCCGGCTGCTTCTGTCCTGTGTCACATCATCAATAAATACGATTGACCCAGTGCCACTGGCAGCCATGCATGCCCAAGCCATCACACTGCCTCTGCCGTGTTTTACAGATTATGTGGTATGCTTTGGATCATGAGCTGTATCATGCCTTCGCCAAACTTTTTTCTTGCCATCATTCTGGTAGAGGTTGAGCTTGGTTTCATCTGTCCAAAGAATGTTCTTCCAGAACTGTGCTGGCTTTTTTAGATGCTTTTTTAGCAAAGTCCAATCTAGCCTTTTTATTCTTGAGGCTTATGAGTGGCTTGCACTGTGCAGTGGACCCTCTGTATTTACTTTCATGCAGTTTTCTCTTTATGGTAGATTTGGATATTGATACACCTACCTCCTGGAGAGTGTTGTTCACTTGGTTGGCTGTTGTGAAGGGGTTTCTCTTCACCATGGAAATTATTCTGCGATCATCCACCACTGTTGTCTTCTGTGGGCGTCCAGGTCTTTTTGCATTGATGTCTTTTTGCACCAGTGCTTTCTTTCTTTCTCAGGATGTACCAAACTGTAGATTTTGCCACTCCTAATATTGTAGCAATTTCTCAAATGGGTTTTTTCTGTTTTCACAGCTTAAGGATGGCTTGTTTCACCTGCATGGAGAGCTCCTTTGACCGCATGTTTTCTTCACAGCAAAATCTTCCAAATGCAAGCACCACACCTCAAATCAACTCCAGGCCTTTTATCTGCTTAATTGAGAATGACATAACGAAGGAATTGCCCACACCTGCCCACGAAATAGCCTTTGAGTCAACTGTCCAATTACTTTTGGTCCCTTTAAAAACGGGGTGGCACAGGTTAAGGAGCTGAAACTCCTAAACCCTTCATCCAATTTTAATGTGGATACCCTCAAATGAAAGTTGAAAGTCTGGACTTTATGTCCATTATATAACTTGAATATGTTTCAGTAAACAGGTTAAAAAACAAAGTTTGTGTCAGTGTCCAAATATATATGGACCTGACTGTAATTAGTTAAGATCCACCTGTGTGCAATCAAAGTGTCACATGATGTCTGTATAAATCAACCTGTTCTGGAAGAACCCCGACTCTGCAACACTAAGCAAGCAACATGAAAACCAAGGACACTCCAAATATGTCAGAGACAAAGTATGGATCAGGGTTGGGTTAAACCAAACAAACAAAACAAAACAAAACCTTTGAATATCCCAGGGAGCATCATTAAATCCATGAGAGCAAAATAGAAAGAATATGTCACCACTACAAACTAGGGATCGACCGATATGTTTTTTTCAGGGCCGATACCGATTATTATGGAATTGGGATGCCGATAACCGATATGTGCAACCGATAAATGTAAACATTATAATTCACATGAAATTAAACATAGCACACACTGACACAGACCTTCATATCCACGAAATGTATGTTTAATTGTAAAATTGAACATGAAATTTTGTGCAGGGAGATGCCAGCAGCATTTGTACAATAAAGTCAAACATTAGTTAGAATAAAATGAGAAATAGAATAAAATAAATATTCACTAATAAAAAAATAAATCACTCCTTACTATATTACAGCTCACCATTTTCAGTGGAAAATAAATGAAAATACACTCTGGATTCTTTTACACTAAGAACTAAGTAAGACTTACCAACTTCAAGTAGTTTTTAAATAACAAATCAAGTGTAGGGAGCTGCCTGCAGCATTTTTTAAAAAGTAAAATCAAACGAAGTAGGCTATCACTCTCTATTATGTGACAACTTAACAAGTAACCATCTACATTCTAATGCTTTTAATGCCCAAGCCTAATATTCCCAATTTAGGAGGATTATATTGTAGTGAAGGAAGCATTACATGTAGTTTCAGCAAGACTAGTTGGTTGTAGGCTAATTCAAGTGCTTCCTTCCGTAAGCTAAGTTTGCCTGGCTACACAGATGCAAATGGACAATTTTAACGAGTAGTAGATGAAGAATGTAAACATATAATGATGTTGTGCTTCTGCAACTTGTGTGTTTGTGACTTATTGCGGCAAAAGCAGCGTGTCCTTACCTTGAAGTGGGATCTGCTTCTGCCCGAGTGCCCATACGGCCGCCTTGAAACAGTTCACAGCGTTTAGCTACGCATGTTGATTGGCTGTATCCCTTGTGCCGCTTCTGCCCGAGTGCCCGTACGACCGCCTTGAAACAGTTCACAGCGTTTAGCTACACGTGTCGATTGGCTATATCTCTTGTGCCAAACAAATCAGATGTTGTGGTGGGCAGGACCATGTTCTTGAACTCAGAGAGGCGAGTGCAGGAAAGGACGTGCAGTGACAGTTGCGTTAGGAATGAAATGGCTGCAAAAAGGCATGTTATCGGCGGAAATTATGGTCGATACCGATAACCCTAAAAATGCAGAATATCGGCCCGATATATCGGCCAGGCCGATTATCGGTCGACCCCTACTACAAACCTGAAAAAAGAAGGCCACTCACCAAAACTCTCAGACCAGGCCAGGTGGGCATTAATCAGAGATGCAACAAAGACACCAAAGATAACATGGAAGGAGCCACAAAGATCCACAGCGGAGATGGGCATATCTGTTCATAGGACTACTTTAAGCCATACACTCCAGAGAGCAGGGCTTTATTGAAAAGTGGCCAGAAAAAAAAGTCATTGGTTAAGAAAACACATTTGGAGCTTGCCCAACAGCATGTGGCAGACTCCCCAAACACAGGGAAGATGATTCTCTGGTCAAATTGGACTAAAACTGATCTTTTTGGCGATCATGGGAAATGCCATGTGTGGCGTAAACCCAACACCCTGAGAACACCATTCCTACAGTGAAGCATAGTGGTGGCAACATCATGCTGTGGGGATGTTTTTCATCTGCAGGGACAAGAAAGCTAGTCAGGACTGAAAGAAAGATGGATGGAACTAAATACAGGGCAATTCTGGACGAAAACCTGTTTGAAATCAGCCAGATGTTTGAGACTGGGATGAAGGTTCACATTCCAGCAGGACAATGACCCTAAAGATACTGTTAAAGCTACATTAGAATGATTTAAAGGGAAACATTTTAAAGTCTTGGAATGGCCTAATCAAAGTCCAGACCTCAATCCAATTGAAAATCTGTGGCATAACTAGAAAATTGCTGTACACCACCACAACCCATCTAACTTGAAGGAGTTGGAGCCGTTTTGCCTTGAGGAATAGGCAAAAATCCCAGTGGCTTGATATGCTAAGCCAGGGGTCGGCAACCTTTGAGACATTGAGTGCCACTTTTGATTTTCTAATCATTGAGTGTGCCACCATCAACAACAATGGTAAAATGGCGCGTAAAAATGACGTAAAAGTACATTTTCCAACAAATTTGGAATTTTATTATAGGCCTAGGCCAACTGACAAACATGGGTATTCCTGAAGGAAATAGATTGACTGCAATCTCAAACAAAAACAGTAGACAACAACAACAAAAACATGTTTGCCTTCAGTGGTTAACAGATTACTTTTTACCCCAGCACAGAACTGATAGTTGGATTTATATTCTGCATTTTTTTGTAAGAACGTGCCAACTTCTCTGTCTCTGTTCTCTGCTGAGGAGGACCCATACACTGTGTGTGTGTGTGTGTGTGTGTGTGTGTGTGTGTGTGTGTGTGTGTGTGAGAGAGAGAGAGAGAGAAATTGTAATCTTTTTAAACATCTTAAAAATCTTATGAATGAAAAGAAACCTCTCATAAATAATTTTAACAAAGGCAAGTAAGACAGAATGCCTAGCAAACAAAACGGCCAAACATTTTTAAGGAAAAAGCAACTTATTTAACTTTGACTCTCAATCATAGGCTATGCCTCCAGTAACTTGCCTACCAGTCAATGTGATCCCTGTCCTTGCTTTTCTTGGCTGAGCTTTTTTATCTGGGGTTCGTAGTTTGTCACTTTTAATTGTAAACAGGCCTCAGAATGATCCGTCGTCAAACGACTGCGGGTGGTGCTGAGTACATTTTTCATGTGCGAAAATACCTGCTCACACAGGTACGTTGATCCAAAAACAGACAAGAGGGCCAATGCGATGTTTTTGAGACAGCTGAACTTCTCCGGTGTAGATGTCCAGCATGCGAGGATGCAGGCTCCATGCTGTTGCACAGTGCTGGACTCCAACTGCTTGCGCAGCTCTGCGAACTTCGTCACCCACAGTGATGAGCTCTTCAATTCGATCAGCTGCATCTCCATGCCCTGTACATCCATCCAACCGAACAGCTCTGTGTCCAGGTCGTGCTCATCAAAGCTGTCGGGCTTGATCAAAAAATCGAACATCGGACCGTAGCGTTTAAAATCCACAAAGCGGGCAGTGAACTCCGCCTCTAGTTCCCGCATGTATTCAGCTATTTCTGTGGTGCTGATGTTGCGTTGTGTGGACAACTCCCTCAAGTGTCCGAAGTAGCGAAAGGTTGAGGACGCAATGTCACGTGAGAATACCGCAAGTTTGGCAACAAAAGCAGTCCACGTTTCAAACATGTCCAAAACAGTTTGTCCTGCACCTTGCAGTTTGACATTAAGCTCGTTGAGGTGCCCAGTGATGTCCGCAAGAAACGCGAGTTTAACAATCCACCCCTCGTCCTCCAGTTGCGGATAATGTTGGCCCTTCTCCGCCAAAAACACCTTGATTGCATCGATGCAACTGACAAATCGCTGTAAAACTTTCCCGCAGCTCAGCCATCTCACCGCTGAGTGGAGAGGGAGATCTGTGTACGCGCTGTCCATTTCTTCCAGCAGGGATCGAAACTGTCGGTGTGTCAGTGCCGATCGTTTGATGAGGAAGTTGATAACCTTTGCCACCGTAGCCATAACACCATTGAGATCTGAATTTGACATTTTTGCACACAAATTTTCCTGGTGAATTATACAGTGGAGCTTCATTACGGGGTGCCTGTCATGACCTTTTCCTCAATAAGTTTGACGGCTCCCTTCTGCCTCCCAACCATGGAGGGAGCGCCGTCTGTCGTTATTGCAAAAATCTTCGCCATGTCAACCCCTCTCTCATCAAAATGTTGCGCAATCACCGTAGCTACGTCCTCACCTTTAGTTGTGTCCGGCATAGGTTTCAAACAGCAGAGCTCCTCTCTCACTGATGACTTGGATTCGTCACAGTATCTTGCCATGACAGCTAATCGTGGAATGTCATTCACGTCCACACTCTCATCAAGAGCTAGGCTGAAAATCTTTGCATTATTCAGTCCTTCTGTTTGCTGATATCGGACATCGTTAGCCATTTCATCGACACGTCGCTGAATTGTTCTAGCGGACGTGGGCATGTCCTTTATTCGATTTTTAATGGTGTCTTTGTTGGGCAAGTCCTCAAAAAGTCTCTCTGCGCAACTCAGAAAGGCCTCCTTTGTATATTCACCATCAGTGAATGGCTTTCCATGTTTAGCAATGCAGTTAGCCAGATTGTAACTGGCTTCTGTGACAAGGTCTTTGGTGTTGGCAAACGTTTTAAGAGAACTTGACTGTTTCCCATAACTAGCCACGGCACGTTTGAGGGATTCGGCTCTATCGGCAGCGTCTTTATAGTTCTTCTCATGTTTTGTCTCGAAATGTCTTTTAACACTTGAGGTGCGACATACAACGTTTTCACAGCACAATGTACATACAGCACGGTCTTTCACACAAACGAAACCAAATTCCTCTGTCCAGAAAGGCTGAAATAGCCGCGCTTTAGATTTTTTAGCCGGGGGCTCTGTCATCTTCTCTGCATTTGTAACGTAACATTATCAGTGCTAACTTTGACTTTGAGTTCTGGGAAAATGGGCGGGATCTCTGCGGAGAGCGCTGTAGAGCGAATGTTATTGGAGGATCGCACTGTCACTCAGTGCTCGTTGCTTTTTTTTTTTTTGCTTGATTTTTTTTTTTTTGCTTCGGTTCTGCATGCCAGTGGTTATGACGCCGCGTGCCACCAGTGGCACGCGTGCCATAGGTTGCCGACCCCTGTGCTAAGCTAATAGAGACATATCCCAAGAGACTTTCAGCTGTAATTGTAGCAAAAGGTGGCTCTACAAAGTATTAACCAGCACACTCCAGATTTTTGTTTTCTTCATCTTAAAATTATTGCTTGTATCACAATTAAAAAGCAACAAAACAAAAAACCTTTGCATATTTAAAGTGGTAGACATGTTGTATAAACCAAATGGTGCTAACCCCTCAAAAATCCATTTTAATTCCAGCTTGTAATGTGACAAAACAGGACAAACACTAAAGGGTGTTTGAATACTTCTGCAAGGCACTGGAGTAGTTCGCTCACAAAGCAATGAGTTTATACTACAGTTTAGCAGCAACAGCTAGCTAGCTAGGTTTACCAGTAAATCTGCTGATTGTATGCTTAATACAAGATGAAGCACTTCATAGAGCAACATGCACAGTCAGCTTCTATGATACCAGTGTTGTGACCTATTGTTCCAAAATGTATTAAATCTTTATGGGGTCTGTAAATAATATTTAAGAGAATGTCAATATTTGACATTTCCATAAGAGAAAAAAAAAAAGTGCAAAAGCCTACACAGTCCTCTAGCCTATTTGTTAGAAGAAAAGCAAGTATGTGCAGAAAATCTGAATCGCTGTGTAAATGCTTATATATAAATAAACTTTTATATTATACTTTTTGCCCATTTTGCAAAAAAATTCTGGAGTTTACTGTAGTCTTTTTGTGAGCACTTTGGTCATGTAAAATTCTCTAACCTCTGCTGTTTCTGTCCCGATTTTCTCAGAATCATAGATGAGGCACAGTGAACGACTGCTGCTGTCCATGGCAGACTGAGCCGTGCGCATCACCTCCTGTTCCAGCTGCCTCTGGCGTCGATCTGCTGGGTTCATTGCATTTTCTTCATCACCACCACCATCATTAAAGTTGAAGCCTCTTGCTGCTGGTGTGGCATGCTCTTCATCATCTGCAAAAGGGTTGTGGAAGTTTGGATACATTGCCACCCTCAGGCAAGGTCTGGATTATATGGAATCCTATATCAAAAAGAAAGGGAAAATGGTAGAACCTTTTCAAATCTTTACACTAAAATGTGTAAATATAGCAATCAGACAATAACCCAGTTCACTGTTTATTTACCCACGAACAATTTACATCGAGAATAAATGCTTAGAATAATTATTTTAGTTCGCCCAATTACTTTTGAGCCTGTAAAAAATAGAAAAACTACGTAAACAAATGGTTGTAATTCCTAAACGGTTAATGCAATCTTTTTTTGTTACACCCCTTAAAGCTGAAAGTCAACATTTCAAATCACATCTTGACTGCTCCATTCAAAATTACAAAAACTGTTGCTGTCCAAATATTTTTAGACTTTGCTCTGTGTACGTACACACACACAGTACTGCGGAAGCACTCTTCCATGTCCCAAGTCAGGATTCCAAAAAGATCTTGACTGATCAAGGCACAACGTTCACGTGACATACCTCACAAACCGTACAAATTAATGGGGATTAAATCAAAATCAACTCGTACCAGTGCTTGCCATCCGCAGAAAGACCGACTGGTCTAATGTTTTAATCAAATGCTTAAACACACGATTCATAATTTCGTTCACAAGGATGTGCAAAACTTGGATGAATGACTTGAACCCCTATTATTTGCATTTTTGAGTGGTCCCCCAAGCCTCCTTGTGGTTCTCTGCATTTGAATTATTGTATGGATGCAGGCCTCCTGTTGTCTTGGATGTCATTAAGAAAAAGCTGAGGGGTAGAAACCTTCTCCTAGTACAGAGGAGATTCAGCATGTTCTTGACCTGAGAGCAAAACTCCATACAGGAGAATTTTCTACATGCGCAAGAACAGCAATCCTGGCTGGAGAAGCCCAGCTCCAGGAATTTAAATCAGGAGAGAACGCTGAAGTCGTAAAGCATTTAACACTTTGTAATGTTACCATTCCTTATGAACGCTCAAAAGATGCTTAGCATTTCCAGTGTTTTGTCCCATTCTTCCTGCAAAGGTATGCAACAGTACAGGGTTGTCTTTTTTTGTTTGTTTGTTTCAAAATTAACCACACATTCTGTATTGGGAACAGAAGGGACAGACACCCTCTACAAAAGCACCCAGAGAAAACCCACACAGACACGGGGAGAACATGCAGATTCCACACAGAAAGGCCCGTCAGCCACTGGGCTCGAACCCAGAACCTTCTTGCTGTGAGGCAACAGTGCTAACCACTACACCACCATGCCACCCCCTACAGCATATAGATTGGTCAAAAGCAATCTATCACAGAGTATCAGAGAGGCCAAGAGGATGGACAGTGGTGTAGTGCAGGGGTCACCAAACTTTTTTTCTCTGGGGGCCACAATGTCGTTCCTGACTGTGATGGGGGGCCGGGGTCGGGTCAGCTATATAACATAGAATTGTATGACCCAGACAAATATGACCACCAGCAGGCCTCATTTACCCCTTTTCCACCAAATCAGTTCCAGGGCTGGTTCGGGGCCAGTGCTGGTGCTGGTTCACAACTCGTTCAACTTGCGAGCCAGCTGAGAACCAGTTTGTTTTTCCATAGCTCGCGGTGCTAAGGCCAAGTTTACATTAGACCGTATCTGTCTCATTTTCTTCGCGGATGCACTGTCCGTTTACATTAAAACGCCTGGAAACGCCGGGAAACGGGAATCCGCCAGGGTCCATGTATTCAATCCAAATCGTGTCTGGTCCGGTGCTGTGTAAACATTGAGAATACGCGGATACGCTGTGCTGAGCTCTAGCTGGCGTCGTCATTGGACAACGTCACTGTGACATCCACCTTCCTGATTCGCTGGCGTTGGTCATGTGACGCGACTGCTGAAAAACGGCGCGGACTTCCGCCTTGTATCACCTTTCATTAAAGAGTATAAAAGTATGAAAATACTGTAAATACTGATGCAAATACTGCCCATTGTGTAGTTATGATTGTCTTTAGGCTTGCCATCCTTCCACTTGCAAGTGGTAAGTGACGCGCATGCCCGACATGCACTGAGATCACACACACAGCGGCTCAGTCCCAAATCACTGCTCGTGCGCTATACTCGCGCGCTCTGTGAGCTGCGCAGGGCCGGAGTGCGCACCCTCCAGAGGGCATTCGCTGTTCAGGGCGGAGTGATTTGGAGCGCAGGATGCCTGCGGAGCCGAGCGTATCCGTGTATTGGCGTTGCTATGTGCACGCGAATCGTGTATTGGCGTTGCTGTGTGCACACTAATCGTTTTAAAAACGTTAATCTGATGATCCGCCGATACGGTCTAATGTAAACCCCACCTTAGAGAAGACACATCATTACGTTGCTGTATACGTCAGTTACGTCACTACGTTTGCATAAACCTTGGCGAGAATATCGAAGCAAAAACAACATGGAAGAAGCAGCAGCAGCAGCAACAACAATAATAATAAATGACTTCGCGTTTGTACAGCTGCTGCTTCTCGTCGCTTAAAAATGGCGACCTTTCGCGGTCTTGTTATTGTTGTTGGTCTTAACAACTCCGCCCCCCCGCTGATGTAAGCGGTTCTTTCCTCTGGCCCAGCAGAGAGTTGGTGCTAGCCTGGAACGGGTTTTTCTGGCCCCAGAGCCAGTTCCTTGTCAGTGGAAACAGAAAACCCGGTTCCAAACTAAGCACTAGCCCCGAACCAGCCCTGGAACTGCTTTGGTGGAAAAGGGGCAACAGTGTAGTAGAGATTACTAGCCTGGCACAGCCATCCCCACTATTATATCCACACTACTCTATCAACACTTGATTCCTGGCACATATTTGTTTATCTTTACTAGTGGTTTGCAAAAGTAGTAATCGAGTCTTCACACTTTGTTTTAATTTAAAATACCACAGATATTCCATTTATTTATTTTCTAATAAAAATAACATCAAAGCTGTCAAGGTAAGAAACATCTGCCTAGTTGAGGTGATTGACACTGGCAAAGGTGAGAGAAAAATTATAAATTGTAGGTAGGCCTGTTGATAATATTAATAATAATTGTGTGCAGCACTTAATAAAGTTCAAATAAATAGGCCTATAAAATGAATACATTAAAAAAACCTTAAATTATAATAATATGAGCAATAGATCACAGCAGTTGTGCTGTGTCCTGCATGTCATTGCTCTCATCCATGGCCAAAGCAAAAAACTCGAATTCTGACGCTCCCTCATTCAGTTGATCATACACGTTGTCCCCCAAATCTTCAGTTCGCCTGGTCATAGTAGGTGCAGAGAGACTCACCGCATTGAGCGCATCCTTCTTGTCGGGACACACCTCCTCGGCCACAGCAAGCATGCATACTTTAACAAAGTCCCCATCAGTAAACGGCTTTCCATGGGTAGCTAGTAGGTGAGCTACCTTAAGCCTAGGTCACAACCGGACGTATGATTTTTTTGGCCGTGCAATTTTTGATGTTTCCCAAATCGCTGCGTTTTTTTTGTTCATGGAGAAAGACGCACGTTGGCTGTAAGTTTGTCTTGCAACCTGAAAAAAACGTAAGCTCCTGTAGAGTTTGTTTGACATGACAAAGAACCTCTGCGGCCGGTCTGCGGCCAGTCTATGGCTCGAAAATCAGCACATCACACGCGCACCCTCCGTGCGTTTCTTGCGTTTTTTGCACGTAGACCGGCCGTAGGAGCACGTACGGCCGGTTGTGACTGAGGCTTTATAGCTAGCTCAGACAGCAGCCTGGTTGATCTGGGTTTGGCGAAGGAATACATTCTGTTGTGCAGCCAGTCCGCATTTCATCCTCCGAATCCTGTCTTCTCTTGTTTGCCCTCGCAAACTAGCATACTCTTTGTGGCAGGTTTCGTAGTGACGACACATTATATTCTTTGAAAACCGACACACTTTCTTTACATACAAGACAAACTGCACGGTCCTTACACTGAAAAAAAAAAAAAAATCAAAATCAGTGGTCCACTGTTCTTTAAAAACTCTGCACTCTCTGTCAGCTTTTCACTTACCGCTAGCCATTTTGCTGTCCTGAACACTGACAGTTCTCTGCGCGTGCACTGCCTGTCACTGCTTGATCGCGAGCATATGAAGAAAATTCGGAAAATATGAATAGTTCATTTTATAACTAAATATTAAATTTTAATTGATAAAATCAACAAAATACAAGATGCAGACATGTTATTATTTGCCAAAAAGTGATTTAAAAAAAAAAATAGGCCATGACCACTTTTGGGGATTGCCTCATAGTTCAAGTGGTAGGGGGCAGAGGGGCTGGGGGGGCCGGTCAAAGGGCGGTGACGGGCCGGAGTCGGCCCGCAGTTTGATGACCCCTGGTGTAGTGGTTAGCACTGTCGCCTCACAGCAAGAAGGTTCTGGATTTGAGCCCAGTGGCTGATGGGGGCCTGTGTGTGTGGAATTTGCATGTTCTGCATGGGTTTCCTCTGGGTACTTCAGTTTCCCCCACAGTCCAAAGACATGCAGTTAGGTTAACATGGGGCAGCCATGGCCTGAAGTTTGGGCTGAAGTGCTGTTGAGCAAGGCACCTAACCCACAACTGTCCTAACCTCTCCACCTTCTACAAGGGCACCACTGAAAGTGTTCTGACTTAATGATTGTCTGGTTCAGATTTTGCATAGCATCTGAATGAAAACAGCAGGACAGGCTTGTGAGAACAGCAGGAAAGATCCTTGGTGCCCCTCTCCCATCCCTACTGGAGCTCTTCAACCAGCACTGCATCCGCAGAGCCTCCATCATAATCAAGGACTCCTCCCATCCTGATCATGGACTGTTTTCCCTCCTGCCAATAGGAAAAAGGTACAGGAGCATCCGCACCAGAACCTTCAGGTTCCCCAACAGCTCCCCATGTTGTGAAGGTCCTGAATAGTCTTGGATTTGCTATTCAGTCTTGAATAGTCTTGCCCCAGAACCCATGAAATGAATCCCTAGGTTTCAAAATTTCCCAAGAGAGCATGCCCCTGCCCCCCCAGCTCAGGGGTTCTCAACCTTTACTGCTTTGAGACCCACCTATTCATACTTGTAACGAGTCTGGGCCCATTAAAAATGATCCCCAATTATTTTGGCTTATCTATTCTATTAGAATCTAATAATTACTGTAAAGTGTATTAATGGGATGTAACATCACTCCCTGTTAAAGGAATAACTAAATGTAACAAATACATGCATGGGTTGGTAGCTTGTAATATTGAGCACCTGTAAGAAAAGTTTCAGGCACGTCTGACCATTTATGAGAAAGTTGTAAGCGTTTTTGTATTGCTGCTCTAATGCCACCACTAGGCTGGCATGTTGCCTGTTGGAAGGGCGATGTGTGACAGCATTTGGGTGCAAGGCTGAGTGTCGTACTGAATGGGCAAAGCAAAAGTCCCCCCCCCAATTCAAATTCACTATACATCTGAAATAGTGTATTAATGAGATGCAACCCTGACTTACAGACAAACCCAAACTCTTTACCTGTAGAATGAGGCTGAAACTGTGTTATCACACTTGTACGGAAAAAGGCGGAAATATTGCTGGAAACACCCGAGCTGCTTTCCAAATGGTTTCCATAAAGTGTGACATCACTTACAGTACATGGCCATGTTTGACAAAATGGACCATAGCGCCAGCAACATTTCTTCACCAATTTCCTTGAGTATTTCGAATAATGACACGAATAGCAATGATCGTGATAAACAAGCGTTACCATATCAATTGGTTACACACAAGTGAACAATATTTATAGAGTTGTTTTAGTTAGTCATTACCAAGGCTAAATCACTAAAATCAGAGCAAGGCACCAATCATACAACAAACATCAAGCTGCTTAGCTGCATCAGCAGTTATTACGTTTATGCCCAAAGGAAATCAAAATAACGTATCACGCTTAATAAAAAGTTAGGGAAGCCACAAAGGTGGTGTTTTTCTTACCCTTTGAACTTCTCTTTTCCGGACTACTAACTGCGTTGTCTCGTTTGTCTTGTCCGCTTTTTGGCCGAAAATTGTGTGAACCGCATCTGGATTCAGCGCTGGCTTGTATGGTATTCCTAACGCCTGGTGCATCAGGAGTTGTTTGAGTGAAACAATTTTCTTCAACATGTTCTGAGCACATGAGCTGCAAATGTGCTGTTTTTGCACCTGAAGGACCATTCCAGTCAGCCCGTGAGATGTCTGTCCCTGTGCGGCAAATGGCATTTATCCATTACCTTCTTACCTTTTTGTCCTTTGGGAATTGAGGCAGGCTAGTTTTTTCACTTCTGCCATTGCTGCATGCTCCTGTAGCAGGTGGCTGCAATGTTCACATAAATCCTGTATAGTATCCTGTATCCACCCTCCGCTTCCTACCACTATGCTCTCGACTCATTCATTAAAAAAAACTTCAAGACGTCAACAGGCTAGCTTACCGTAATTACCGTGGTAGACAGTCCAACCCCTGTGGCAACAGAGAAAGAGGGTAAATAAACACTGAGAATAGGATAGTGTTTGTTTACCCTCTTTCTCCGTTGCCGCAGGGGTTGGACTATCTACCACAGTAATTACGGTAGGCTAGCCTGGTGACATCTTGTTTTTTTAGGACTGAGTCAAGAGCATGCTAAGCATGCTAACGAGTACTTATGGGCAATTCCATGTAAATATCAACCTCACCATGCAAAAATAAAGCAACATGTAATACATCAAAACCACTCCCAGAGATATCACCTAGGCCTGTATTTTACAGATGTGAATAAGTTGAACCAATTTGTAACCAACCTAATGTGTCACTGTCAGTCTTTCTTTCTTATAATGTAAAACCCAAGCTAAAATCAACTTTGATCATGTACAATTCTATATTATTGCCACAAGCCACAGAAATGTATGCTAAAATCCACAAAACAGCAAAACAATAGCCATCCTAAATATTATTTAAGAACTTTGATAGTTTTAGCTGATATTTAGAGAGTTTTTCAAAGGGTTATGGTGGTTAAATTGCTGATTTTCTAAACATATGCCATGTCTATTTCAGACGCGTCACATCCATAACGGAATTTCGTCACATCCATAACGCTGACTTTTCCTTCTGAAACTCTGCATGAAATACAAAATATTTTAAACAAAGATTTTTTAATATTCACCTTGGACCCCTCTATCAAATGGATATCTCCATTTCGACATTAGGTTTACAATTTCACAGAGTTTGATAAAAATGTACAGTCACCCAAGAAAAGTGATACTTTTTCTGTCACGTCCATAACGCATCTTTTATTGGCGTTTTCTGGCATGCCCTAGATGTACTATGGGAATTGTTCTTGTTCTATCACTTCTCCAGTATGGTACAGCCTTAAAATATGCAACACCTGTTTAAATACTGGGAGACAATAAAACATGCACTGGGTCATTTGTTGCCATTTTGAGTTCAAGTGTCACGTCCATAACGCTGGAATTGCTCTTATGCTGCCAGGAACGTTGAAAAACTCGCACACTTTCCTCTTCGACAGATTTAGGTAAGTCAGATTGCATGCAGATCTGTTTGTAGGTAGTCTAGCAAGGTTACAGTCTGCAGAGGCTGTCATGGCAGCACTACTAGTACCGAGGATATAAATATGAAAAATTGCCTCCCCCCATTCAGTCATGTAGGAGTACGTCAAATGTTCACTCTTCCCTCAGTGTTCATCAACGACATCAGTATTATCTTTCTGCTTCCACTTTTTTGTTAGAAAAAGGGAATTTAAATTTTTTTTCATATAAAACTTTTAATTAAATAATCTCCAGCCAGGGGCAGCTTCAAGTCTTCTTTGCTATGCGGAGCTTCCATGTCTTGCACCCAAATGACGTCAGAGCATTACCGAAAACGATCGAGGGGATTTTTCTGATTGGTTAAAATATTTTCAATGGCAGCATCCATAAAATCATCCATGATGAGGAATTTCTACATAGAAACTGACTTTCGGAGATGGATATCTTAGTTGTGTGAGCTCCTTATTTTCAATTATTCGCAGGAATTGTTAGTTTATATGTCATCTATCTTCATAACTGTATTTTAACCATGGGCTTTCTTTTCCTTTAAAGATGGGAGCCCAGGAATTAAATAAATGCAATAAAAACAAACTGTTTTAATTGTAGGTATTGTATTTAAAAAACTGCATGGATGTGCCAAAAATCAACATCAAACCATCCATGCAGGGCATTCTCCGCCAAAAGGGATTAAAAATGATCCAAAAGTGGAGTCTGGGCCATTAATACAAGAACTTATTGCTATGTTTGTGAACAGCAAACAAGCAAACTATTAAAACCAAGTAGTATGCTCAAAGGAAGTGATATAGAAACCACTCAATAGAATAGATCCTTACAGGCTAACAAGGAAGGATTTTTCCTGCGAGTTGGAAAATTATCCATCAGCCGAGTTCCCCGACATCTCAAACTACCTGGTGCTGCAGACACGGACAAACAGATGAAAACCTGGAAGAGTACAACTTTTTATATGCGGCTGGGTTACAGATCTGGGGATCAGGATACTAAGATGACAATAGACGGATCTAAGTACAGGAAGTGTTTATTAGCAGGTGTGGTATTTACAAAAGCAAAACAAAGAATATTTAAACAGCACTATAAACATGGCACAAAACAAACGTGACCATGATAATACTTCGCAAAGGCTCTGTAAAAACAGCTTTCATATCTGTGCGTGCTGATTGCGCTAAGAACTGGGCGTTTCCGATGATGACTGGGTCCCAAGCATGCGCACAATGCACTCTGTGAGCGCTCATGGCCGCTTGAGCTGCACCAGGCTCAAGCACGTGAAGATGTTACAGTCGCGTGTGCAATATATATTGCCATGTTTGCGAACAGCAAACAAGCAAACTATTAAAAACAAGTAGTATGCTCAAAGGAAGTGATATAGAAACCACTCAATAGAATAGATCCTTACAGGCTAACAAGGAAGGATTTTTCCTGCGAGTTGGAAAATTATTAACACAGTGGTTGTAAGGTGGAAAAATGTGAAAAAGTTCAAGGGGTATGAATACTTTTTCAAGGCACTGGACAGAGAGACAGACATGGAACTGACCTGTGGGTCATTCCATGTCAAATCTCCGAATGCACCCACTCAACCATCTCAGATTTGGCTGAAAAAATTCCAGGAGGTTCACACACTTCCCAATAGGAAAGTTGCATGTTCCAAGAAGATTCAAGCGATATTGAACCAAATCTGCTCTCTTTCAAGAGATCATACCATCCACCATGGTAAACCAATTCTTCGTTTGCATGTGACGTCATAGCTAATTACGCATGAGGCTTTGAACCGGAAGTGGGCCACGTTGGAGGATATACAAAAACTCATGCAGCCCACGTTTACTATCGAATATATGCTCGAGAGGTTGTTATGCTCAAGAATTTATTTTGTTTCTTTGCTATGCCTACTCTTTGCGCTGTAATTGGATGCAGACATAATTCTACTTGAGACAAGGGGACTTTATAAGTTTTTTTTTTTTTTTTTTAATTCCAGCAATTATAAATAAAATCAAGGAGAAAATACAAGAACGTCATCCACGGAGCGCAGACGTCAACGGCTGTCCAACATAAACCGGGCTGATCTCAGCGATGAGAAAGCAAAAACCACACGAGTCTGCAGTGAACATTTTATTAATGGTAAGTGCTACGAACTAGTTATTAATGAAAAACGGCAATATATAAGAAATATTGGATCATTTAATAGCCTGGTCCTGCAGAAACTCGCCGCTATCAAACGTGACAAAGTCATGATCGAGTGCAAGATCCGACAATCCAAGACTTCTATGATTATTTCATTTTAAAAAGAGCTGTATATAATTTTTGATGATGCCACTTTTATTTTGCTTTTTCTTTCCATTTGGGAAATCAGCTGATCTCTACAAGTTTATGGATCCAGACTGGGCTCAAACACAAAATATGGGCCACAACAAAATCAGAGATGATACTAAAGTGGTAGCTCGAAATGCTAGGCTTACAGAGCACAGAAAGAAATGCAAAATTCTTGAAGAATTTTCCCAAATGATCACAGGACTCCGTGTCGAACAAGATTCATGTCAATCCACTACCTCAAATACTGCAGTCTCCTCCCCCGGTGAGTGCTCTTTTATAACAATGTTATATGGCGTGTTAGATACCAGTCTTTTGAAGCAGTCAAAATGATTGTGAAATAGATGATTACAAGCTTCTAAATGTAACTCCTCTTAACACTCTGTGTGTATCCTCCAACATGACGGCGGTCAATGACACAAGCAGTTTTGGTCACGTGGTTACAAACGAAGCCTATTACTTCGTTTACACGTAGCCGGGTATTTATGAAAACGGGTATCTTCTCCTCCCCGTACTAGAAAAATAATTTCGTTTACACAATGCTCAAAAACAGCCAGGGAAGGCTGTCAAAAACATGTCAAACAAATAGAAAGCCAACCAGAGATCTGAAAGCCAAGGAGGAGGGACCGTCAGATCACAATGCTAAAACTCCATTTTCCCCATAACACGGAGAAAACTCCGTTTTCCACTATTTACACGCAAGCATGAAAACGGAGTTTTCACAAATCTCCACTTTGCCCAGAGTTTTCGAAAGCAGCCGTTTTCAGTGACTGAAACCTCCGTTTATGTGTAAATGATGGGTGCAACTGCATAAATAATATTATCCGTTTTTATAGATACCCGGCTACGTGTAAACGGGGTCTATCTGGCTTCACAGGCAGCCATCAGGACAATGGAGTGTGCGCCATTGTAGTAGCCACTCCCAGCGTGCGGCGGTGCCTTGATGTTTATGTGGATTCTGTCTATGCTGCCAACAGAGTTTGGAAAGTTCCACAGTCGTCAAAAATCAGTCGCAATTGCTAACGATTGGGCGACTGAAAGGCGGGGAAGGAACTTTGGCTCCAATACCATCAAGCTTTGCAGACCTTATTGAGGTATTTCACCCACGTGACCAAGTCATGTGACGCTGCCATTTTGGACGGCACGGCTCAAATCAGTTTGAATGCGAGGAAGGCGACAAACGAAAAACATAAAAGAAAAAGGAGCGAGATGCAGAAAACACCTTCACTATCCAGAGACGTAGGGCATTTACAGGGTGAGACATTGCCCGTTATAAATTTGCTGTTACCAGGCAATGACCAAGAACTGTATTATTAGGGTCGGTGTAGTTGTAGCAGTGTACTAGCAGTTAGCTGTTAGCACTAGCTAATGTCAACAACAACAGTAGCTAGTATGTTACTGTAGCAATGTTTACGTTCATTCATTTGGATGACTGTTAAAACCTTTCAGTCTCAAGTTTTTCCTTTACTGGATTTACTAGTTTACTGAGCTAGCGCGCACCGGCAGAGGCTAGCGCGCGCTAGCTCCCAGCTTGCCCGAGCGCGCTAGCTCAGTAAACTAGTAAATCCAGTAAAGGAAAAACTTGAGACTGAAAGGTTTTAACAGTCATCCAAATGACTGAACGTAAACATTGCTACAGTAACATACTAGCTACTGTTGTTGACATTAGCTAGCTTGACGTTCAAAATGGCGGACACCAGGGCGTCACGTGACCATGTGACGTCAGGTGAAATACCTCAATAGCCGACACTGAGACACTTTGTAGCTAGCTGTTCCAGCCTGTTGGCTTCCACCTGAAGCTAAAACTCGAATAATGACCGTCAGTCTATGAGTAATGTCTACGGACATACTGTGCGTACACTGATGCCAAATAAATGGTTGCAAACGATGATGTAAATCTTTAAATCTACCTGCCAACATCTTAAGTGTTGGAAACGCATTTCTTCTTCCATGTTTCTCAGGGGCCGGACAAAAACAGAAAATTCACCCTTCTGCCTTATGGTTATACACATCAATGGTCATACATACGATTTCCTCCGACATATTCTCTCTTTTTGCGTTGTAGTCATTTCAATAAAAATAAACCTTGGACATGAGTTATGAGCACAGGCTACGGCGGAGAGCCTACGAGAACGCATAGGTCAGTCTTAAACGAACCGCAGCGTGCACTTTCAGAGGGGGCATATGCACAAAAATGCTGACTAGTCACTCCTAGATCATTTTGAGGGTTGAAAGGGACTAAATGTCAAAACATCCTAATTTGCTTTCACATATTGGAGTCGACACGCCTAATAGGATTTTTATCACTGACTGAAAACGGAGTCTAAAAATAGTCGCGATATCAATGTACATTTACATAAACATATCTTATTGGGATAACTGAAAGCGGAATTCAACTGCTACTGACGAGGAAAAGGTCAGAAAACGGCAGCATTCAAAGGAAATCGACTGGTTCCCTGTCGAGAACCTCATGATTCACACCTCCTAATGACTTCTTCAGCGACATTTTTTTTCGACACTAGCTTTAAAAAAAACATACTATTGCAATATTAAATAATGCTAAAAGAAGAACCTACCCCTTATCGCTGAATGTAAAGTTTTCAGTGTTGCCAGACTGTTCACAATACTTCGCGGCTTGACGTACACTTTAAGCAACTGCCGCTGCGTTCGGTCGCAACTCGTGATTTCCAACCTCCGAATGGGGGGGGGGGGGGGGGGGGGGGTCGTTGAGGGCACCGACTTCCCACTTCCCGAACACAGCAATACACAGTTATCTGCCTAGGTTGTTGCTAACTAGATACAAAGCAACTGCCGCTGCATTCGCTCGTAACTCGTGATTTCCAACATCCGAATAAGGAAAGAAAAAACAAAGAAAATGTCGTTCCGGGCGCCGACTTCCCATTTCCGAAGTAAATCTAAGGCAGCAAGGCATAATTCACCACAGTTAGCTGCCTAGCTTGTGGTTAACAAAATACGAACACGGAAGTGTCCATGTTTTTTTTTTCCCCCACTGAGCTCGTGATTCCACCCTCAAAATAGGGAGGGAAAGAGGGAATCGTTGAGGGCTTAATCCATCTTACCATTCACATTGTGTGTATTTGGCTTATGTGTTAAACCGTTGTATCGATAAAATTTGCTCTAAGAAAAGTATCTTCTGACTTTTTTCCCTTTCATTACCTCCTTTTATTTTATCAAATTTACCCACATTCTTTACATATCTTTATAGCACTCACCTTCATTGTTATTAGGGCCTGAGCACCGGAGGTGCAAGGCCCTTTTGTTTTCACTCAGATTTGTAGGGCCCAAGGATCGGAGCAAATCCCTATTGTTTTCGGCATGTTTTTTCATTCAGGCCCGAGCACCAAGGTGGGGTCCACAGGTCTGCACCATAAGCCCTATTGTTTTCCACAGGTCTGCACCATAAGCCCTATTGTTTTTGGCATGTTTTTTGTGGCCCGAGTACCGAGGTGCAAAGCCCAATTGTTTTCTGCATATTTTTTTCATTATTAGGGCCCAAGCACAGAGGTACCGTAGATGCAAAGCCATATTGTTTTCGGCATGTTTTTCTTGTTATTATTATTATTATTATTATTATTATGACCCAAGCACTGGAGGTACAAGGCCCTATTGTAGTCATAAGGATTCTTCTTTTTATTAGGGCCCGAGTACCAGCAGTGCAAGGCCCTATTGTATTCATAAGGATTCTCGTATTTTTTATTATTATTATTATGGCTATGGACGTCCATAGGCCTGCACCATAGGTGCAAAGCCCGATTGTTTTCGGCATGTTTTTTCTTATTATTAGGGCCCAAGTACCAGAGGTGCAAGGCCCTATTTTATTCATAAGAATTCTTCTTTTTATTATTAGGTCCTGAGCACCGAGGTGCAAAGGCCTATTGTTTTTGTCATGTTTTTTAGGGCCCGAGCACAAAGGTGCAGGCCTTTGGCCTATGGTCTGCACCGTAGGTGCAAAGTCCTATTGTTTTCATCCTCTTTTTTTATTACTAAAGAAAGATGTCAAATATGGCATGATGTCACAAATTGCAAGATGTAACATCTTACTTTTTTTCTTATTACTTATTACAATTATTAGTATTAGGGCCCGAGCACTGAGGTGCAGGCCACAGGCCATACCTATTTGCACCATAACCTGCCTATTGTTTTCATCCTGTTTTTTAGGGCCCGAGCACCGAGGTACAGGCCTATGGCCTGCAAAGCCCTATTGTTTTCAGGATGTTTTTTCCCTCTTCTTCTGATTATTATTATTAATATATAGATTTAGGCACTGCCTAAAAGCAGAGCTCCCATCTGTTTCTGGGTTGTAGAATTTTCTTATATCATAGCCAGTCTCTTTTGTTTTATTTCTTTACTGGCTAGCACTGGCGGTGTGTATGACTGGTAATTACTAACACTGGCCACTAGGCTGTGTGTATGACTGGTAATTACTAACACTGGCCACTAGGCGGTGTGTCTCATCTCATCTCATCTCATCTCATCTCATTATCTCTAGCCGCTTTATCCTTCTACAGGGTCGCAGGCAAGCTGGAGCCTATCCCAGCTGACTACGGGCGAAAGGCGGGGTACACCCTGGACAAGTCGCCAGGTCATCACAGGGCTGACACATAGACACAGACAACCATTCACACCTACGGTCAATTTAGAGTCACCAGTTAACCTAACCTGCATGTCTTTGGACTGTGGGGGAAACCAGAGCACCCGGAGGAAACCCACGCGGACATGGGGAGAACATGCAAACTCCACACAGAAAGGCCCTCGCCGGCCCCGGGGCTCGAACCCAGGACCTTCTTGCTGTGAGGCAACAGCGCTAACCACTACACCACCGTGCCGCCCTAGGCGGTGTGTATGACTGGTAATTACTAACACTGACCATGAGGCGGTGTGTATGAGTGGCGGTACACGTACACAGACAAACCACGAAAAATCGACTCGATGGGTTTACCATTTTTTCTTAGGTATGGTGCTCCGCGGGAGCTCCGCTATTATTATTTTCCTCCATGGAGGAACTCGTTTTTGAGGCACTTGCGATGCTTGAAAACTCACAAATTTTGGCACACTGATCAAATGTGTCAAAACACACAAAGCCAAAAATAACTCCCTTCCTGTTGAGTATGGCTGATGCAATGAATATTGCAAATTTGTTCGTCTCGAGGCACTCCACACACCTACCTAATTTGACATGGATAGGTGAAACTATATACCGGGCAGGAGTCTCCATGTCATATGGGGGCGCTATGGAGTCCTCCGCACACACCTAGGGTCAAGCCCCTATCGCTGAGTAGCGATGCGCATGACTGATGGGTGTACCAAATTTCATGAGTTTTCAAATATTTCCAAGGTGTCAAAAATTTTTATTTTTGAACTAGGTGGCGCTATGGAGACAAACAAATTTGCAATATTCATTCACAGCTATACTCAACAAGAAGTGAGATATTTTTGGTTTTGACACGTATTACATTTTAACGAACTCCTCCTAAGTGGCTTGTTGGATTCATGCCATATTTGGTATACGTCATTGCAAGATGTTGCAGATTTTACTTTGTGAAGGGATTTCCGATATGTCCCAAGATTATGAAATGGCGAACCAATAAATTTATACATTAGGCCACACTAACAGGAAGTGTCATAAATTCACCATGCATTGCCTGACACGGCTCAAACTTCACAGGTTATAGGATATCATGGTTCTGAAGATATCCACGTGCCCAAAGAAACCCTCTGGTATAGTGCCACCATTTGGACATGGGCAGTAATGACTCCATTGCCAAAACCCATGTTACATTTTCATGTACTCTTCCTAGGCTGTTTATTGGATTCATGCCATATTTGGTATCAGTGATGTCAAGATGTTCCTGATTTTAAATTGTGAAGGGATTTGTGACATCTTGCAAGATGTTGAAATGGGGAACCAATAAATTTATGTTATGCCATACAAACAGGAAATGTGTCATAAAATCACAGTGCATTGCCTGATGTAGCTAAAACTTCACAGTTTATAGGACATCAGGGTTCTGATGATATCCACATGCCCAATTTGACCCTCTAGTATACCGCCTCCATTTGGACCTGGACAGTAATGAATCCATTGACAAAAATCTCTGACTCATGAAATTTGCTATGCACATCATTCCTGGCCACTGCTATTCAGAGATAGAGGCTTGGCCTCGAGTGCGAGGGCCCTTTAGCACTGCTAGTGGCTATATATATTTTTTTCCCCTCTGCATAAAAACTCGTTTTTGAGGCACTTGCGATGCTCAAAAACTCACGAATTTTGGCAAACTAATCAAATGTGCATAAAATCACAAAGTTACACTGAGCAAGGGACTGGGTGTGGTCCTCTATAGCGCCCCCTCTATAGCGCCCCCGAGAACAAGCTATGGTTGAGAGGGAGTTGCTCGGAGTGGCACGAGATTTGGTGTGATCGATACTCTTGTGATACAGGACAAAGTTCACTTGGTTGTATTTGACTCTGCCCAACAGGAAGTCAGCCATGTTGGATGGAATGTGGGCTTTTGAAATATTCCCACGCTGTTTTGAGGAGCTTACCATGTCTAAAAACTCATGAAATTTTGTACATACATTTGTTCTATGATACAATTTGAGGTGATCTGGTAAATTAGTCTAGCTGGGCTTCATTAACCACATAGTGCCACCTAGTTCAAAATACAAATCTGATACCTTGTACATATTCGAAAACTCATGAAATTTGGCAGACACGTCAATCATGCGCACTGAAACTCAGCCATGGGGGCTTGATCCCAGGTGTGTCTGGGGGACTCCATAGCACCCCCATATGTCATGGAGACTCCTGCCTGCTATATAGTTTCATCTATCCATGTCAAATTTGGTAGGTGTGTGAAGTGACCTGAGATGAACAAAATTGCCTCTATATTGCATCAGTCATACTCAACAGGAAGTGCAATATTTTTGGTTTTGTGCGTTTTGATGCCTGTTACGTTTTAACGAACTCCTCCTAGGCGGTTTGTTGGATCCATGCCATATTTGGTAGACATCATGTCAAGATGTTGCTGATGTTAAATTGTGAAGGGATTTGCAATATGTCGCAAAATGTTGAAATGGCGACCCAATAAATTTATACATTAACAGGAAGTGAGTCATAAATTCACCATGCATTGCCTGTTACGGCTCAAACTTCACAGGTTATAGGACAGCATGGTTCTGAAGATTTCCACATGCCCAAAGACACTCTCTGGTATAGTGCCACCATTTGGACATGGACAGTAATGACTCCTTTGCCAAAACATGTGCTACACTTTGATGTACTCTTCCTAGGCGGTTTATTGGATTCATGCCATCTTTGGTATACATCATGTCAAGATGTTGCTGAGTTTAACTTGCAAAGGGATTGGGCCGTATTGTTTTCGGCATTTTTTAAAATTATTATTGTTCTTTTTTCTATAATTACAGATATGACACCTCAGAAATATTCAAAAACTCAAGAAATTTCATGCACTCATGAAAATTGGGCAAAAGTTTATTATTCTTAGGTTATTTACCTTGGATGAGGCTAGAAGACATCATAGTGCCCCCTAAAATGTTAGATTCAAATTTATAGCTTTGGATGCCACATTTACACTCCTGCCTGGTATACAGTTTCTCCTATCCGTGTCAAATTTGGTAGGTGTGTGGAGTGCCCCTAGATGAACAAAATTGCATATACATTGTATCAGCCACACTCAACAGGAAGTAAGATATTTTTGGTTTTGTGCATTTTGACACGTGTTACATTTTAATGAACTCAGTGGTTTATTGGATCCATGCCATATTTGGTATACATCATGTCAAGATGTTGCTGATGTTCAATTGCGAAGGGATTTGCAATATGTCGCAAGATATTGAAATGGCGAATCAATAAATTTATAATGTTACACCACGCAAACAGGAAATTCACCATGCATTGCCTGATGCGGCTCAAACTTCACAGGTATCATAGGCATTCACAGGCATCATCCTTCATAGGATATCATGGTTTGGAAGAGATCCACATGCCCAAAGACACCTTCTGGTATAGCGCCACCATTTGAACATGGACAGTAATGACTCCATTGCCAAAACACGTGTTACATTTTGATGTACTCTTCCTAGGCTGTTTGTTGGATTCATGCCATATTTGGTAAACGTCATGTCAAAATGTTGCTGATTTTAAGTTGTGAAGGGATTTGCGATATTTTGCAATATGCTGAAATGGTGAACCAATACATTTTTGTTATGCCACATGAACAGGAAGCATGTCAAAAATTCACCATGCATTGCCTGATATAGCTAAAAATTCAGAGGTTATAGGATACAATGTTTCTGATGATATCCACATGCCCAATTTGACCCTCTGGTATAGCAGCACCATTTGGACTTGGACAGTAATGATTCCATTGCCTAAAAACTTTGACTCATGAAATTTGGTACTCACATCAGTCCTGGCCACTGCTAATCAGGAATAGAGGCTTGGCTCCGGGTGTGTCCATTGAACTCCATAGCGCCCTCACATGTCATTGAGACTTCTGCCCGGTATATAGTTTCACCTATCAGTATCAAAATTGGTAGGTGTGTGGGGTGCCCCAAAATGAAAAAACTGAAATGCACATTGTTTTAGTCAATTGACTTGCAACAGGATTTGTGATATCTTGCATGATGTTGCAACGGCGAACCAATAAATGTGTATGTTTCGCCATGAAAACAGGAAGTATGTCATAAATTCCACGCATTGCCTGATAGAGCTAAAACCTCACAGGTTATAAGACATCAGGGTTCTGACAATATCCCCATGCCCAATGTGAGCTTCTTGTGCAGCGGCACCATTTGGACCTGGACAGTAATGATTCAATTGCCGAAAAACTCTGACTCATGAAATTTGGTACACACATCAGTCCTGGCCACTGCTACGCAGGGATAGAGGCTTGGCCCCGGGTGCAATGCCCTGTTGTTTTTGGCATGTTCTCGTGTGCGAGGACCCTTTATCACTGCTAGCAGCTACAGTGGTGCTTGAAAGTTTGTGAACCCTTTAGAATTTTCTATATTTCTGCATAAATATGACCAAAAACATCATCAGATTTTCACACAAGTCCTAAAAGTAGATAAAGAGAACCCAGTCAAACAAATGAGGCAAAAATATTATACTTGGTCATTTATTTATTGAGGAAAATGATACAATATTACATATCTGTGAGTGGCAAAAGTATGTGAACCTTTGCTTTCAGTATCTGGTGTGACCCCCTTGTGCAGCAATTACTGCAACTAAATGTTTCCGGTAACTGTTGATCAGTCCTGCACACCGGCTTGGAGGAATTTTAGCCCGTTCCTCCGTACAGAACAGCTTCAACTCTGGGATGTTGGTGGGTTTCCTCACATGAACTGCTCGCTTCAGGTCCTTCCACAATATTTTGATTGGATTAAGGTCAGGACTTTGACTTGGCCATTCCAAAACATTAACTTTATTCTTCTTTAACCATTCTTTGGTAGAACGACTTGTGTGCTTAGGGTCGTTGTCTTGCTGCATGACCCACCTTCTCTTGAGATGGACAGATGTCCTGACATTTTCCTTTAGAATTTGCTGCTATAAGAGCAATTCCAGCGTTATGGATGTGACATTTGGACTCAAAATGGCAACAACTGACCTAGTTAATTTTTATTCCTTTCCAGTATTTTAAAATTTGTTGTATATTTTTAAGACCTCTCATATTGGAGAAGTCATGGGAAAAAAAGAATTCCCATAGTACATTTAGAACTCTAGAAAATGCCAAAAAAGACATGCGTTATGGATGTGACGGAAAAAATACCCCATTTCCAGGGTGACTACACATATTCATCAAACTCTGTGAAATTGCAAACATAATATCCAAATGCAGGCATGCATTTAATAAAGGAGTCTTAGCTGAAAATAAAAAAAGCCTTTGTTTAAAATATTTTCTATTTCAAGCAGAATCTAGGAAGAAAAAATCAGCGTTATGGATGTGACATAATTCCGTTATGGATGTGACGCGTCTGAAATAGACATGGCATATGTTTAGAAAATCAGCAATTTAACCACCATAACCCTTTGAAAAACTCTCTAAATATCAGCTAAAACTATCAAAGTTCTTAAATAATATTTAGGATGGCTATTGTTTTGGTGTTTTGTGGATTTTAGCATACATTTCTGTGGCTTGTGGCAATAATATAGAATTGTACATGATCAAAGTTGATTTTAGCTTGGGTTTTACATTATAAGAAAGAAAGACTGACAGTGACACATTAGGTTGGTTACAAATTGGTTCAACTTATTCACATCTGTAAAATACAGGCCTAGGTGATATCTCTGGGAGTGGTTTTGATGTATTACATGTTGCTTTATTTTTGCATGGTGAGGTTGACATTTACATGGAATTGCCCATAATTCAGAATTCATTGTTCCAGCAATGATGGCAAGCTGTCCTGGCCCAGATGCAGCAAAACAGGCCCAAACCATGATACTACCACCACCATGTTTCACAGATTGGATAAGGTTCTTATGCTGGAATGCAGTGTTTTTCCTTTCTCCAAACATAACGCTTCTCATTTAAACCAAAAAGTTCTATTTTGGTCTCATCTGTCCACAAAACATTTTCAATAGCCTTCTGGCTTGTCCATGTGATCTTTAGCAAACTACAGACGAGCAGCAATGTTCTTTTTGGAGAGCAGTGACTTTCTCCTTGCAACCCTGTCATGCACACCATTGTTGTTCAGTGTTCTCCTGATGGTGGACTCATGAACATTAACATTAGCCAATGTGAGAGAGGCCTTCAGTTGCTTAGAAGTTACCCTGGGGTCCTTTGTGACCTCGCCGACTATTACATGCCTTGCTCTTGGAGTGATCTTTGTTGGTCGACCACTCCTGGGGAGGGTAACAATGGTCTTGAATTTCCTCCATTTGTTCACAATGTGTCTGACTGTGGATGGGTGGAGTCCAAACTCTTTAGAGATGGTTTTGTAACCTTTTCCAGCCTGATGAGCATCAACAACGCTTTTTCTGAGGTCCTCAGAAATCTCCTTTGTTCGTGGCATGATACACTTCCACAAACATGTGTTGTGAAGATCAGATGTTGATAGATCCCTGTTCTTTAAATAAAACAGGGTGCCTACTCACACCTGATTGTCATCCCACTGATTGAAAACACCTGACTCTAATTTCACCTTCAAATGAACTGCTAATCCTAGGGGTTCACATACTTTTGCCACTCACTGATATGTAATATTGGATCATTTTCCTCAATAAGTAAATGACCAAGTATAATATTTTTGTCTCATTTGTTTAAGTGGGTTCTCTTTATCTACTTTTAGGACTTGTGTGGAAATCTGATGATGTTTTCGGTCATATTTATGCAGAAATATAGAAAATTCTAAAGGGTTCACAAACTTTCAAGCACCACTGTATATTTATTTTTAATTTTTGCAAATTTGATAAATGGGATTGAGATGCTGGCCTCTTCTGCTCCTCGGACCTGCTTGATCCATCCTGGTGCCCTGTGTCTGGTTGGAGTCTCATCGCATTGCTCCTGTGAAGGACGGCCCCATGAGGACAGTTGAGGGTTATACCTGGAGGATGCTCTGGACTCTTACAGTAATGCTTTTATGGCTGAGGACTACAGTTGTCTTGCTAACTTTAGGACTGCAGTTATCATGAACAGTTTTGCACTCAAGTTTCCATCAATGAAGAGTTATAACATCAACGAAACTGTCTTCATGTTAAAATTGTTAATGTTATAGTCATGCTGTCTGTTGTTGCCCAAATGAGGATGGGTTCCCTTTTGAGTCTGGTTCCTCTCGAGGTTTCTTCCTCATGTTGTCTGAGGGAGTTTTTCCTTGCCACCGTCGCCACAGGCTTGCTCATTGGGGATAGATTAGGGATAAAATTAGCTCATGTTTTAAGTCGTTCAAATTCTGTAAAGCTGCTTTGCGACAATGTTTATTGTTAAAAGCGCTGTACAAATAAACTTGACTTGACTTGACTATACAAAAACATCTGACAAAATAATTTCTGCTTAGAATGTAAACAAACTGGCAAAATGACAGTAGCAATTTGTGAAAATGCTATAATAATAATTCATGAAAAATAAAAAAGATACATTCTTACCATCAAATACTTTTATTCCATATTTTGTTGATTTTTTTTGTATTTTTTGGGGTTTGTTTTCGAGTAATTTTTATTTCATCCATGGTTGATTAATCTTCATATATTCATTACACATAATGTGATTTATTATATCCACATTCACTGGATATGAGCAATCATGCACTCTGATTGGCTACTCTACTACTAGGCTATCAGCTCATATACTGTGAGTAGAGAAAAACAACCCCAACAAACTTTTTTGTCAGGGTGCAGGCACTTACGGATGTATGTGCAGGGGAGAGCAGGGAAGCAAATCACAAGACGAGAATCATAGTCGAGAAAACAGGCAGGGGTCAATTGATCAGCAAACTGGGCAATGGTGACTAGACTAGAGAGTGAGGTGAGATAAACGAGAAACCAGGTTGAGAAAACAGGAAGGCTGATTAAGTAAACAAACAACTCGGTACACAGGAGTAAACACTGAACAATACTTCACATCTGTGACGTGTGAGTGGGAGGATTAAGTAGCAAGGGAAGTGATTAGTGGAATGAAAGACAGATGCAATTAGAACTCAGGTGACAGAGGGCGCTGTGGCTCTTGGGAGTTGTAGTTAATGGAATCCATGTTTGTAGTTCATCTTAAGTTGTCGCTGTCAACACAGTTACTGACATTCTTCTTCTTTAGGGTTTTTTAGCGGTTGGCAAACCAACTTAAAGGTGCATTACTGCCACTGACTGGGCTGGAATGTGGAACAAGAGCTATTGGGTGGGAAACTATATTCTTTTAGCTATTTATGTTTCTTTTAAATACTTGATAACAAAGTGATATATCTGACTTGATGCTTTTCCTAGCAAACCAGGTAATGTAAAATTATGATGATTTACCATTCTCTTGGTTGGTTCAGCAACACGCGCTGCCATTTTGTTTTTCTCTACTCACAGTATATGAGCTGATAGCCTAGTAGTAGCCAATCAGAGTGCATGATTGCTCATATCCAGTGAATGAGGATATAATAAATCACTTTATGTGTAATGAATATATGAAAGTTTACCTTTTTGAATTAAATTACAAAAAAAAAAATCCAAACTTCTTCATGATATTCTAATTGTTTGAGATGTACTAGTAAATGCAAGCCCAGTTGTACTGGGGGAGCCCAGTACATGGGCCTTGTACCTTTCAAAAGGAAATGAATCTTGTAAACAAGAGTTTAGTAGATGGTATGCACTCCATCACTTGAATGCAATGCACTGTCTGGTACCTAAAGTACTAACCTTTCTGCAGGTACTGTTAGACAAAGGAAACTCTCCATCTACAACCCCATGTCCAGAAAAGTTGAGAAATTTTCCAAAATGCAAATTTTCCAAGCTGCTCAACAGTCCGTGGTCGCCATTGTCTGATTCTCCTCTTCATGATGCCACATACTGTAGATTCTCATTAGCAGATAGATGTGGCCTGGCAGCAGGCCAGTCAAGCACACACACTCTGTGTCTATGAAACCACACTGTTGTAGCCAATGCAGAATGAGGCCTGGCATTGTCCTGCTGAAATAAGTATGGAATTTTCAGGAAGAGACATTGCCTCGATGAATATGTCTCTCTAAAATCCCAATATATGCCCCAATATATCAATGGTACCTTCACACACATGCAACTCACCCATGCCGTGGGCACTGATGCACTGTAAAACATTTCAAATTGGTTTAACTTGGAAATGCAAGTTCACCTGATGCCTTGAAAATGCAAGTTAACTCAATTTGACAATTATCTTTGTTTCAACTCAGAAAAAGTCTTAATTAGTCAAGACAACTAAGTAATTCAAGTCGAACCTTTGAAAACTTGCACAAATTAGTTCAAATTAAAACACTTTTCAGAGCTCATTGAGTTAAAGAGGAAAAGTAAGTGGACATAACTAAACAAGGCTGAAATGTTTTACAGCCCCCCTAATGTGCCCCCCCAGCATCTGTGATGGTGGGGGGGGGGGGGCATCACTGTAAAACATTTCAGCCTTGTTTAGTTATGTCCACTTACTTTTTGCACCTTTCTCTGATAACAAACTGGATGGTCATGTTCACTTTTGGCACTGAGACCTCAACGTCTGGTTTTCCCAAAATCAAGCTGAAATGTAGATTCATCTGACCACAGCACATGTTTCCACTGTCTTTTAGTCCATCTGAGATGAGTTTGGGCCCAACTCAAAAGAAATTGGGATTGTTTCTGCATAGAATTGATGAATGGCTTCCTCCTTGTGTAATTCAGTTTCATGTTGCATTTCTGGATGCAGTGGCGGACCGTGTTAAGTGACAATGGTTTTCCAAAGTACTCCCGAGCCCATGTGGCTATATTTGTCACATTAGTATGGTGGTTACTCAGGCAGTGCCACCTGAGGGCTCGAAGGTCATGTCCATTCAACAGTGGTTTCCAACCTTGTCCTTTATACACTATGTCTCTGAATTTCCTGAATCTTTTCACAATATTATGATATTATTATAGTACATTATATATGTATTATTATAATATAGTATATAGTATATTATAGTATATTATATATGTATATTGTATATACAATATTATAGATTTTGAAAGACCTAAAATCTTGCATTGAGAAATGTTCTTTTCGAATTGATGTACTCTTTTGAATTTTGGCACAAAGGAGTGAGCTACAACCCATCTTTGCTTGCAAAGACTGAGCCTTTGGTGCATGCTCCGTTTAGACCCAATCATGACAAAAGTTAAAGTGACACAGGTTGACGTATTAAAAAGATTAATATTATCCTGTGGAGCTAGAATAACTGGGTGCTCCTGGACAGATGTGTTCTCAGCAAGGGGGCCTGGAATGGCAGGTTTCAGGTTAGAGACGTGGAACGTAGGGGATAACCTGCTGTGAGGGGGGAGTGCTAGATGGTACGAGACTTCGTTGATGTGACGAAGTACCTTGAATGGGCCGATATATTGTGGATGAAGTTTTTTACAGGTGTTGGGTTCTCTTAGGTTTCTTGTGGCTGTCCATACTCTGCCGCCCGGGGAAAAGTCTAGATTGTTTGTTCTATGTTTGTCAGAATATTCTTTATACTTGGTGTTGATAGTTTTGAGCTGTTGATGTACCTCCTCCCATATCATCTGGCTGCATGAAAACCACTCTTCTATGGCTTGGCATGTCGTCCCAAGGGAACAGGGGTGGTTGGTAGCCGAGTATGCACTGAAATGGTGTTAGTTGAGTTGCAGTGTTGGAGAGAGTTCTGTGCATACTTGGCCCACGGAAGGAAACGTGCCCAGTCCCCCTGGATACACATGCAGAAGATTCTTAAGAAACAGCTGATCTCTTGATTAGCCCTCTCTACTTGGCCGTTTGACTGGGGATGGTATCCAGACGTGAGGTCCACAGATACCCCTAATCTTTCCATGAAGCATGTCCAGAAGCATGAGATAAACTGAGAGCCCCGGTCACTGACTATGTCCTCAGGGAGACCATAATATCTGAATACCTGCTGGAATAGTAATTCAGCTGTTTCAGATGCGGTGGGGATACCAGATAATGGAATAAGCTTAAGAGCTTTGGAGAAGCGGTCAACGGTTACCATTATGGTGGTATTGCCTTGTGAGGAAGGGAGGTCAGTGATGAAATCAATAGCTATGTGGGACCAGGGTCTTTGAGGCACAGGGAGAAGGCAAAGCTTACTGCTGGAGGGGTTCTAGGAACCATAGCTTGGGCGCAGACAGAGCATGAGGTGATGTACTGATTAATTTCAGTAAGCATGTTTTCCCACCAGTACATACTTGTTTCTCAACATGAGCTGAGTTTGCTGACTGCCAGGGTGTCCCGTGGCAGAGGAAGCATGAGCCCAAGTGATGAGTCTGCCTCTAAAACATTTTGGCACATATAGTAGACCAGGGGGCGGCATGGTGGTGTAGTGGTTAGCACTGTTGCCTCACAGCAAGAAGGTCCTGGGTTTGAGCCCAGCGGCCGGCAAGGACCTTTCTGTGTGGAGTTTGCATGTTCTCCCCATGTCCACGTGGGTTTCCTCCGGGTGCTCCGGTTTCCCCCACAGTCCAAAGGCATGCAGGTTAGGCTAGTTGGTGGCTCTAAATTGACTGTAGGTGTGAATGGTTGTCTGTGTCCATGTGTTAGCCCTGCGATGACCTGGTGACTTGTCCAGGGTGTACCCCGCCTCTCGCCCATAGTCAGCTGGGATAGGCTCCAGCTTGCCTGTGACCCTGTAGGACAGGATAAGCGGCTACAGATAATGGATGGATGGTAGACCAGGTGGGAGATTGCTAGGGAGAGTCTGAAATTGGTAGTTCCTTATTTCTTTGTCTAGGTCCCAGGTGATAGACTGTAGGAAGCATTGGGCTGGGAGAATGGGATGGGTGACAGAATTGTTAGGGTTTTGCTGGGATTCGAACCCTGGTCATTGGTGTGATAATCCAGCAAACCCCCACTAGGCCACCAGGGGGATGACTCAAGTGCAGAGGCGTGAGGCGAAAGTAGAGTATCAAAAAAAAGTTTATTTACACTATTTACAATCCAATGGAAAAAACAAAAAGAAAATCCAAAAGCTCAGAAGATAAACGAAAATAAAAATATCCAAAGGTAAAATGTCCAAAAACAAAAGGAAAGGCAAAATGCTGAATGCTCAGAAGATCAAAAAGGTACAAAGTCCAAAGAAAGCAAAAATATCAAAAACACAAGGGCACAGGCAAGATATGTGGGACAGAGGAAACTAGCACTAGACAGCATAGCATAAAGACTCCGTGACAAGGGAACAAACAGAGGGGTATTTATACACAAACTAATTAAGGAACAGGGCGGGGCAGGAAACAGGCAATCAAGACAAACACAAAACACAGTGGCGGCCTCTAGAGGCCAAAACAAACATGACAAGATAAACATAACAGCGGCCTCTAGAGGCCAAAACAGTCCCAGTCCTAACAGGACACCCCCCCCCCCCCCCCAGGAGCATCTCCTGACGTTCCCAGGGTGATCTGGATGGGCTGAATGGAAGTCCCGACAAAGTCCTTTATCTAAAATGTCCCAGGCGGGGACCCAACAGCGTTCCTCAGGGCCATAGCCCTCCCAGTCTACCAGATATTGAAGCCCGCCGCTGACCCGGCGGGAGTCAAGCAGGCGATGCACAGTGAACACAGTCTGACCCTGGAAGATGCGGGGGGTGGGGGATTCCTAGGGGCAGGGGCATATGTGGACGTCAGTACGGGCTGCAACAGGGAAACATGGAATGTGGGGTTGATCCTCAGAGTCCGGGGCAACTGGAGCCGGTAGGTGACAGGGTTCACCCTGCGCACCACCTTGAAGGGGCCAATGTAGCAAGGAGCAAGCTTGCGGTTCTCCACCCTCAGCGGAAGGTCCTTGGTGGACAGCCAAACCCGCTGCCCAGGGCGGAAAGCGTGGGCAGGTCTTCTATGGCAGTTGGCCTGAGTCTGGTTGGTTCTGGAGGTCTGGATGAGGGTCCTCCTGACCTTGCTCCAGGTCTTGCGACATTGTCTCACATATTGGTTGACTGAGGGCACCCCCACGTCCTCCTCCTGGTCCGGGAACAGAGGTGGCTGGAACCCGAATTGGCACTGGAATGGCGACAGCTTGGTGGCCGATGACTGCAGGCGTACTCTGCCCATGGCAGCCAGGTGCTCCACGATGTTGGGTTATCCATGGCCAGGCCTCGCAGGGTGGTTTCCAGGTCCTGGTTGAGCCTCTCCGTCTGGCCATTGGACTGTGGGTGGAACCCAGAGGAGAGGCTGGCAGTGGCTCCGATGAGCTTGCAAAACCCGTGCCACACTCGGGAGGAGAACTGGGGCCCCCAGTCAGAGACGATATCCTGTGGGAGACCAAAGACTCGGAAGACATGATTGAACATTAGTTTAGCTGTTTCAAGGGCAGAAGGGAGCTTGCACAGTGGTATAAAGCGGCAGGCCTTGGAGAATCTGTCAACTATCACCAAAATGACAGTGTTACCTTGTGACTCAGGGAGACCCGTGATGAAGTCGACTGCCACGTGGGACCAGGGATGCCAGGGAATGGTAAGAGGATGCAGGAGGCCCTGGGGATGCTGTCGTGGGTTCTTGCTTCTGGTGCACACCTCGCAGGAAAGGACGAATGACCTTACTTCCTTCTCCATGCTTGGCCACCAGAAGCGTCTTCTCAAAAAGTCCAGGGTCCTTCGAGCTCCCGGGTGGGTGGTGAGAGGGGACGAGTGACCCCACTGGAGAACCTTGGCCCGGGCTTGATGTGGGACGTACAAGAGGCCCAGTGGCCCCGTCCCAGGACCGGGGTCCTGGCGTTGGGCTCGTCGGATGGCCTCCTCAATACCCCAGCGGACAGGGGCCACAATCCAGGAAACAGGGATAATAGGCCCAACTTCGCTCTCCCTGTTGGTGGGAGCGAACAGCCTGGAAAGCGCGTCAGGTTTGGTGTTTTTGGAGCCGGGGTGGTATGATAGGTTAAAGTCGAACCGACTGAAAAACAAGGCCCACCTAGCCTGTCGTGGATTGAGTCTCTTTGCTTGCTGGAGATACTCCAGGTTCTTGTGGTCCGTCCAGACCAAAAATGGATGTTGCGCTCCTTCCAGCCAGTGCCTCCACTCCTCAAGGGCCAGTTTAACTGCTAGCAGTTCTCAATCCCCCACGTCATACCGGGACTCCGCAGAACTCAGGCGGTGGGAGAAGTATGCGCAGGGGTGCAACCTTCCTTCCGAGCGTTGAGAGAGGACTGCACCGATGCCGCTGTCCGAGGCATCTACCTTGACGATAAAGGGTTGTGAAGGGTCCGGGAGGACCAGAATGGGTGCCGTGCAGAAGCGGTGCTTGAGGTCTTTGAACGTCTTTTCCGCCTGAGGAGACCAGACATACGATCCACCTGTCCCTTTGGTGAGGTCCGATATGGGCGCTGCTACAGAACTAAAGTTCCTGATAAACTTGCGGTAAAAGTTCGCAAATCCTAAGAACTGCTGAACCTCTTTGACGGACTTGGGGGTGGGCCAGTCCCGGACGGCCAGGGTCTTGGCTGGATCCATCTGGAGTTGGCCTGTCCATACAATAAAACCCAGAAAGGAGACCTCGGGAACATGAAATTCGCATTTCTGGGCCTTAGCGAACAGATTGTTCTGTAGCAGCCTCTGGAGAACCTGGCGGACATGGTGGTGGTGCTCCTGCACAGTTTTGGAAAAGATTAGGATGTTGTCGAGGTAGACAAAAACGTACTGGTTAATCATATCCCTCAAGACGTCGTTGATTAGGGCCTGAAAACCAGCTGGTGTGTTGGTGAGTCCGAAGGGCATCACCTGGTACTCATAGTGCCCAGACGGGGTGTTAAAGGCAGTCTTCCACTCGTCTCCCTGTCGGATACGGATGAGGTGGTATGCATTCCGTAAGTCCAATTTGGTGAAGACAGTGGCGCCTTGGAGCAGATCGAACGCTGTGGACATCAGCAGAAGGGGATAGCGGTTGCATACAGTGATCTTGTTCAGACCCCTGTAATCAATACATGGCCGGAGCCCCCCATCCTTCTTGCTGACAAAGAAGAAGCTGGCACCAGCGGGTGAGGTGGAGGGTTGAATGAACCCAGAGGCCAAGGCGTCCTTGATGTACTCCTCCATGGCCTTGCGTTCTGGCTGAGAGAGGGAAAACAGTCTGCCACGAGGAGGGGTAGTCCCAGGGAGCAAGTCGATGGCACAGTCGTAGGCACGGTGCAGAGGAAGAACGGTGGCCCTGCTCTTGCTGAAAACTTCCTTGAGATCCCAGTACTCTGTGGGAACTTGAGATAACTCGGTGAGATCAGGAGGCTCGGCAGGAGACACAGGAGAGCTAGAGAGCAGACAAGAGGCATAGCAAGCAGGACCCCACTCCACAACCTGGCTAGTGACCCAGTCTATACGAGGGTTGTGGCGGGTGAGCCAAGGAAGACCTAGAATAACTGGGAACTCTGGTGAAGGAATCAGGTGCAGGGATATTTCTTCCTTGTGACCTTGAGACTGGAGGAAGACTGGAGAAGTTACTTGGGTGACTCTTCCGTCACCTAAGGCTTGGCCATCCAGGGCAGACACAGACAGTGGGACTTCAAGAGGAGCAGTTGGGACATTGATACTTTGGGCAAAGTGAACATCCATAAAGTTTCCAGCCGCCCCGGAGTCTAACAAGGCTTGACAAGAGTGGACGGACTCACCCCAGGAGATGGAGACCAGGATGTAGACTCCTTGGCCAGGGAGTTCAGGAGAGAGGGTAGGCCCCGTCACAACCCTCCCTCGGCTGGACGGGGCGGTCCTTTTCCCGAGAGCTCGGTACATGATGCTCGGAAATGGCCAGGCTTGCCACAGTAGATGCAGCACTTGTCCCTCCTTCTGTGCTCCCTCTCAGCTGCGGAGAGACAAGTATGGCCAACTTGCATGGGCTCTGGACAGTCACTGGAGGAGGTAGACGGGCTCCAGGTCGAGGCAGTGAGGCCGGGGAAGCTCAGGACTCGGCGGCGCTCTCTAATCCTGTTGTCAAGATGAGTAGAATGTGAGATCAGAGTTTCAAGGTCACTTGGGCATTCGATAGAGGCCAGGCCGTCTTTGATGGGGTATGACAAACCATGGTGAAAGGCTGAAATCAGGGCTGCTTCGTTCCATCCACTGACTGCTGCGAGCGTCCGGAACACGATGGCGTAGTCCGCGACGCTTCCTTCTTGCCGGATGGACATGAGCTTCCTGGCTGCGTCTTTACTGGTGTCTGCCTGATCGAAGACACGAAGCATCTCCTCCATAAACAACTTGAAATCAGAGCACTCGGGTCCCTGTCTCTGCCAAATGGCCGTTGCCCAAGCTCGTGCCTTACCAGCTAACAAGGTTATCACAAAGGCAATCTTGCGGCGATCCGTAGTGTAGGTGGTAGGCTGAAGCTCAAAGGTGAGTTGGCACTGGGTAAGGAACTCCCGGCACTCACCGTGATTGCCGTCATACCTCTGTGGTGCAGGAAGGCTGGGTTCGCGAGGTGAAGGAGACAGCGTGGCGGGAGGCACTGGAGCAGGAGCAGATGGTGGAGCAGGAGCCGGATCAGGATGAGGAGATGCGGGCAGAGGAGTCAGCTGTGCCAGGGTTTTCCCAATTTGCTGAAGCAGTACCTCGTGGCGAGCAAGGGCCTCACGTTGGCTCGTAAGCGTTCATCCATGAGTGTCCATGGTAGCTCCGAAGTATGTTAAAGAAGCCATAAATCCCTAAAGGTTAGCCGGGTAGACCATTGAAGACGCCTCTGCTGAGTCGGTCATGACGGAGTCTTTCTGTTAGGGTTTTGCTGGGATTCGAACCCGGGTCGTTGGTGTGATAATCCAGCAAACCCCCACTAGGCCACCAGGGGGATGACTCAAGTGCAGAGGCGTGAGGCGAAAGTAGAGTATCAAAAAAAAGTTTATTTACACTATTTACAATCCAATGGAAAAAACAAAAAGAAATTCCAAAAGCTCAGAAGATAAACGAAAATAAAAATATCCAAAGGTAAAATGTCCAAAAACAAAAGGAAAGGCAAAATGCTGAACGCTCAGAAGATCAAAAAGGTACAAAGTCCAAAGAAAGCAAAAATATCAAAAACACAAGGGCACAGGCAAGATACGTGGGACAGAGGAAACTAGCACTAGACAGCATAGCATAAAGACTCTGTGACAAGGGAACAAACAGAGGGGTATTTATACACAAACTAATTAAGGAACAGGGCGGGGCAGGAAACAGGCAATCAAAACAAACACAAAACACAGTGGCGGCCTCTAGAGGCCAAAACAAACATGACAAGATAAACATAACAGCGGCCTCTAGAAGCCAAAACAGTCCCAGTCCTAACAAGAATCTTGGTGTGATGGAGCAAAGACTCAAGATGGGGCATCAGCTTTGGTGTTCTTGGAGCCTGGATGGAATGAAATGGTGAAGTTGAAGCATGTGAAGAAGAGAGCCCATCTGGCCTGGCGAGGGTTTAACCTCTTAGCTTTTTGGAGATATTCCAACTTCTTGTGGTTCATGAGGATGACAAAAGCATGTGTGGCTCCCTCTAACCAATGTCGCCACTCCTCAAGGGCTAGCTTTATGGCGAGCAGTTCTCTGTTACTTATGTTGTAGTTTCTTTCAGCAGAAGAGAGTCTCCTTGAAAAGAAAGCTACTGGATGGAGTTTCTGTTTCTTCCCAGAATGTTGTGACAGTACTACCCCTACTCCTATACCAGAAGCATCTACCTCTAGGGTGAAAGGTTTTGATGGGTCAGGATGCTGTAATACTGGAGCGGAGGTGAAGGCTTGTTTCAGACAGTTAAAGGCTTCTTCTGCCATGGGGTTCCACTTGAGCCGCTTGGGTCCCTTCTTTAATAGAGCTGTCAAGGGAGTGGTGATTGTGCTGAAACCCCTACAGTGCTCAGCGTAAATGAGTACACCCCCTTTGAAAAGTAACATTTTAAACAATATCTCAATGAACACAAACAATTTCCAAAATGTTGACAAGACAAAGTTTAATATGACATCTGTTTAACTTATAATGGGAAAAAGTAAGGTTAATAATATAACTTAGATTACACATTTTTCAGTTTTACTCAAATTAGGGTGGTGCAAAAATGAGTACACCCACAACAAAAACTACTACATCTACACTGTAAAAAATGTCCGTAGAATTAACAGTGAATTTATGTAAAATCATGACATAAAAAACTGTAAATACAAAAACAATGAAGCAGTGTGTAATTTACATCAATATACTGTAAAATTCCTAACCAAATACCACTGTTAATTTAACAGTAAGAATATGTTGAATTGATCATATTTTTTGTAGAATTTACAAATTGTTGTAGTTTAAACACAGACAAACTGTAATACTAAAACAGAATGTGATAGTTAAAATTACATCATTGCCCTGTTAAAAAAATATAAAAAAAAATGTCAGTAGAGGCTCTCCGGCACATTTCGTAAAATTCTAAATCAAATAAAATATCTGTCTAGTAGATCATTGCTTGTAACCATCATTTTACATTGAATCCCGGTGAAATGTTCATGCAATCATTGTTTATTGTACAATGAATATCCGTAAAATTAACAGTTATGTATTGATTATTGTACATTGAATACCTGTAAAATTTACATTTAGTTATCATTAATTGTACATGGAATCCCAGTGAAATGTACAAGTTATTCTGTAATGTTGTTTACATTTCACTGTATTTTTAACAGGATTATTCTGGCAACCACAGCTGCCAGTATTTTTCCGTAAAAACAACGGATTTTTTTTTACAGTGTAGTACTTTGTATGGCCTCCATGATTTTTAATGACAGCACCAAGTCTTCTAGGCATGGAATGAACAAGTTGGCGACATTTTGCAACATCAATCTTTTTCCATTCTTCAACAAGGACCTCTTTTAGTGACTGGATGCTGGATGGAGAGTGAGGCTCAACTTGTCTCTTCAGAATTCCCCGTAGGTGTTCGATTGAGTTCAGATCAGGAGACATACTTGGCCACTGAATCACTTTCACCCTGTTCTTCTTCAGAAATCCAACAGTGGCCTGGTGTTTAGTCATGTTGGAAAAGTGCACGACAACCAAGGGCACAGAGTGATGGTAGCATCTTCTCTTTCAGTATAGAGCAATACATCTGTGACTTCATGATGCCATCAATGAAATGCAGCTCCCCGACACCAGCAGCAGTCATGCAGCCCCACATAAGGACACTGCCACCACCATGTTTCACTGTAGGCACCATGCATTTTTCTTTGTATTCCTCACCTTTGCGATGCCATACAGTTTTGAAGCCATCAGTTCCAAAAACATTTATCTTGATCTCATCACTCCAGAGTATAGAGTCCCAGTAGTCTTCATCTTTGCCAGCATGGGCCCTGGCAAACTCTAGGCGGGCTTTTTTGTGCCTGGGCTTTAGGAGAGGCTTCTTTTGTGGACGGCATCCATGCATGCCATTCCTCTGCAGTGTACGCCATATTGTGTCACGGGAAATAGTCACCCCAGTTTGGCTTTCTACTTCTTTAGATAACTGCAGTGAACTTGCATGCCGATTTTCTTCAACACTTCTCATCAGAAGACGCTCCTGTTGGGGTGTTAACTTCTGTGGATGACCTGGACATCTCTGTGAGATGGTTGCAGTTCCATCTTTGCTACAGTATTCTGACTGATAAGTAAAGCTTTGCTGATCTTCTTGTAGTCTTCACCTTTGTGGTGTAAAGAAATTATTTTCTTTGGGGAATTGTGAAGAGACAAGTTGAGCATCACTCTCCATCCAGCATCCAGTCACTAAAAGAGGTCCTTGTTGAAGAATGGAAAAAGATTGATGTTGCAAAATGTCGCCAACTTGTTCATTCCATGCCTAGAAGACTTGGTGCTGTCATTAAAATCATGGAGGCCATACAAAGTACTAGATGTAGTAGTTTTTGTTGTGGGGTGTACTCATTTTTGCATCACCCTAATTTGAGTAAAACTGAAAAAAATGTGTAATCTAAGTTATATTATTAATCTTACTTTCACATTATAAGTTAAACAGATGTTATATTAAACTTTGTCTGTCAACATTTTAGAAATTGTTTGTGTGCATTGTGATATTGTTTAAAATGCTACTTTTCAAAGGGGGTGTACTCATTTACACTGAGCACTGTAATAAAACAGTGATAGAAGTTTGCAAAGCCCAAGAAATGTTGAAGGTCCTTAATGGACGTGGGTGTGGGCCAAGAAGTGACCACAGAGACCTTGGATGAGTCCCTTCAGCACTGATAATGTATCTGTGGCAGCGGGGGCGTGGTCAAGCGCCGGTCTGTGACAGGAGGGCGGAGTCAGGGAAGGTAAGTGGCAGAATCACTACACCTGATGTCAATTAACCTGGGTTTGTGTGTCTTCCCAGTGACCGCGCCCTATATAAAGAGAGAGAGAGCAGAGGAAGTGAGCTCTCTCCCCAGCCAGAAGACTTGTGTGTGTGCATGGCTGAGACTGATAAGTAAAGACTGATTGTTGAAGACTGAGACTGATTGTTGCGTCTGAAAAGAGCAAAAATAAAGAAGGTTATTGAACTTTATTCTGGCCTGCCGTCTTTCTGTGCTCCTCCCCCTCCTACGAACTGCTACAGTGGTGCCGAAACCCGGGATCCGAGCACAGGAAAAGAACAGCCCCATGGAGTCCTCCCCCTTCGCAGACCTGGTCCACGCCCTCGCCACGGGAGCAAGAGCACCGGTTCGAGGCCCTGGTGCTGGCACAGCAGGAAGATCAACAGGCGTTCCGGCACCTCCTCGCGTCGGCGGGGTCCACCATCTCCACCGCCGCGGGCCCCTCTTCCCTCACCCTAACTAAGATGGGCCCGCATGACAACCCCGAGGCCTTCCTCATGCTCTTCGAGCAGGCAGCAGAGGCCTCGGGCTGGCTGGTGGAACAGCGCGCGGCACGCCTCCTCCCCCTGCTAATGGGCAAGGCGCAGCTGGCCGCGCTACAGCTCCCCGCCAACCGCCGGCTGGCCTACGCGGACCTTCGCCGGGCTGTCCTCCAGCGGGTGGGGTGCACCCCCAAGCAACAGCAACAGCACTTCCGCGCTCTGCATCTGGTGGAAGTCGGCCAGCCGTTCGCGTTTGGCCAGCAGCTCCGGGACGCCTGCTGGCAGTGGTTGAGGACCGACAACCGCGACGCCGAGGGAATCATCGATCAGGTGGTGCTGGAGCAGTTCATCGGCCACCTTCCAGAGGGAACCGCGGAGTGGGTCCAGTGCCACCGCCCGGCGTCGCTGGATCAGGCAATTGAGTTGGCGGAGGACCATTTGGCGGCTGTTCCAACGGCAGGACAGCGGACATCCTCTTCTCTCCTCTCCTCTCTCTCTCTCCCCCTCTCTTATGTCTCTTGTGTTTCGTCCTCGCCCCATTCTCCCACCACGGAGGCAGGGGCCGGCCCCACCCCAGCCGGCCCGTCTCACCGGCGGTGCCCTCCCGTTTTTCCCTTCTGTGTCTGTCTCTTCCCCCCCTCAGGTGAGTGAGCCCCAGAGCGCCGGTGCAGAGAGGAAGCCCGGGCCAGTTTGCTGGCACTGCGGGGAGCTGGGCCACCTCCAACAGCAGTGCTCGGCAATGGAAGTGGGCACGGTGGTTCGGATCCCCGACGCGCCAGGAGCCGCCCTCTATCGGGCCGGAGCGTATCGCATACCGGTGAGTATCCAAGGGGATACATATCAGGCGTTGGTGGACTCTGGCTGTAATCAGACCTCAAATCACCAAAGCCTGGTGCAAGACGAGGCATTGGGGGGAGCACAGGGGGTGAAGGTGTTGTGTGTGCACGGGGATGTTCACAGCTACCCTTTAGTGTCAGTCCACATTTTTTTCCAAGGGGAAAAATTTAGAGTAAAGGCGGCGGTTAATCCTCGCCTCACCCACTCGATAAATTTGGGGACTGATTGGTCGGGATTCGGGGAATTAATGGGTCATTTAGTGAAGAGTGGGTCCTGCCGTAGTTTAGCAGGGGGAGGTCCTGGTGTTGCTTTGGCGGGAGCAGCTGTCACAGAGCCGTCTACGTCATCTCTGCGTCAGAGTGAGGAGCCGCAGGCTCCTCCTCCCTCTCTCGGGGAATCTTTGGAGGATTTCCCATTAGAGCAGTTGCGAGACGAGACTCTGCGGCATGCATTTGACCAAGTGAGAGTAATCGATGGTCAAGCGCTCCAGCCAAATGCCACGCCATCCTTCCCCTATTTTTCTATTATGAAAGATAGATTATACCGAGTGACGCAGGACACTCAGACGAAAGAGCAAGTCACACAGCTTTTAATTCCAAAGAGCCGCTGGGAATTGGTATTCCAGGTGGCTCACTTTAATCCCATGGCTGGACACTTAGGGCAGGATAAGACACTATCCTGAATAATGGCCTGGTTCTATTGGCCAGGGATTCTCGGCGATGTCCGTAGGTGGTGTACGGCGTGCCGCAAATGCCAGTTAGTAAATCCAGCAGCCATTCCAAAAGCGCCTTTGCGCCCTCTGCCATTAATCGAGACCCCGTTCGAAAGAATTGGGATGGATCTCGTCAAGCCATTAGATCGGTCAACACGAGGGTACTGCTTTATTTTAGTTCTGGTGGACTATGCAACGCGATACCTGAAAGCAGTGCCTCTGCACAATATCTCAGCACGCAGTATTGCAGAAGCGCTCTTCCGCGTCATCTCCCGAGTTGGAATCCCGAAAGAGATTCTGACTGACCAAGGCACCTCATTTATGTCACGTACACTGAACGAACTGTATGGGTTGTTAGGTATTAAGCTGATCTGCACCAGCGTGTATCACCCACAAACGGACGGTTTAGTTGAACGGTTTAATCGCACCCTCAAGAATTTAATTAAAAAATTCGTAAGTGAGGAAGCACGTAATTTGGATAAATGGCTTGAACCCTTGTTATTTGCAGTGTGAGAGGTCCCCCAAGCCTCCATGGGGTTCTCCCCGTTCGAATTATTATATGGGCATAAGCCGCGCGGCATTCTAGATGTGCTGCGAGAAAACTGGGAGGAGGGACCTTCACCAAGTAAAAATGAAATTCAATACGTTATTGGCCTGCACGCAAAACTCCACACACTCACACACCTAACCCAGGAGAATTTGCGGCAGGCCCAAGAACGACAAACCCGCCTGTACGACAGGGGTACGCACCTTAGGGAGTTCACACCGGGAGATAAAGTATTCGTACTGTTGCCCTTGTTGAGCTCCAAATTGATCACCAAGTGGCAAGGACCCTTTGAGGTCACATGGCGAGTCAGGGATGTCGACTACGAGGTGAGGCGAATGGACAGGGGTGGGGCGCTACAGATTTACCACCTCAATCTGCTCAAACTCTGGAACGAGGAGGTCCCCGTGGCGTTGGTGTCGGTGGTTCCGGAGAAGGCGGAGCCGGGGCCGGAGGTTCAAAAGGGAGCATTGGCATCACGTACCTCTCTGGTCCCCTGTGGAGACCACCTCTCCCCGACCCAAATCGCAGAGGTTGCCCAGTTGCAGATCAAGTTTTCGGATGTGTTCTCGCCCCTGCCCGGCTGCACCAACCTCATAGAGCACCACATTGAGATGCCCCCGGGGGTGGTAGTGAGCAGCCGCCCTTACCGACTACCCGAACACAAGAAAAAAGTGGTTCGGGAAGAACTTGAGGCCATGCTCGAAATGGGCATCGTCGAGCAGTCCCACAGTGACTGGAGCAGCCTGTTGGTCTTGGTACCCAAGGCCGACAGGTCAGTCTGGTTCTGTGTAGACTATAGAAAAGTCAACGCGGTGTCTAAATTCGACGCTTACCAGTGTCGCATTGGCCTCGTATTGATGAGTTGCTCGATCGACTAGGCACGGCTCGCTTTTACTCGACACTGGATTTGACAAAGGGTTATTGGCAGATCCCCTTGACTCCATTATCCCGAGAAAAAACGGCCTTTTCCACACCGTTCGGCTTACACCAGTTTGTCACACTTCCTTTTGGGCTGTTTGGGGCGCCCGCTATGTTTCAACGGCTGATGGATAGGGTCCTCCACCCCCATGCCACCTATGCGGCAGCATACCTCGACAACATCATTATTCATAGTAATGACTGGCCGCGGCACCTACAACACCTGAGGGCCGTCCTTAGGTCACTGAGGCGAGCGGGTCTCACAGCCAACCCAAAGAAGTGTACGATTGGGCGGGTGGAAGTACGGTATCTGTGTGTCTTCCCAGTGACCGTGCCCTATATAAAGAGAGAGAGAGAGCAGAGGAAGTGAGCTCTCTCCCCAGCCAGACGACTTGTGTGTGTGCATGGCTGAGAGAGTGATTGTTGCATCTGAAAAGAGCAAAAATAAAGAAGGTTATTGAACTTTATTCTGGCCTGCCGTCTTTCTGTGCTCCTCCCCCTCCTACGAACTGCTACAGTATCCTAAGAAGGAGATGCATTTCTGATGTAACTCACACTTCTCTGCTTTGACGTAGAGGTGGTTCTGAAGTAAGCATTGGAGAACTGCTCTTACGTAATCCTTGTGACTTCCTTCATCTGGGGAGAAGATGAGAATGCCATCGATGTAGGTGATGGCATATTTGCCTCGCATGTCCCGTAGCACATCATTCATCAGGCATTGGAACACACTAGGTGCCGAAGAAAGGCCATACGGCATTACCCGGTACTCAAAATGGCCGGTGGTAGTGCTGAAGGCGGTTTTCCACTCATTGCCCTTTTTAATCCTGATTAACTTGTAGGCACTGTGTAAGTCGAGTTTCGAGAAGATCTTAGCCAATCTGAGTTGCTTCTGGAGCCTTGTGAAATGGTGAAACTTTCACCTACTTCAATTCCTTCTGGTTCATGACTGAACACTCTCTTGAACTGAGAGAGGAAATGCTTAGTCTGTTCACTGCCCTGGTTCCAAGCTGCGCTGGCCCATTGGAGTGCTTTACCAGTGAGGAAAGAAAGGAACTTAGCAATATTGTGCTCTTCAGACAGGTTAGGCATAATAGTGAAATACATGGAACATTGAAGTAAGAAACCTTTGCAAGCAAGCGTGTCTCCAGCGAACCTCTCTGGAACAGGAAGTTGCAGCGCTGTGCTTGTGGAAGACTTGGGACATGTTAGGAGGGCCTGTGACATCACAGTAGCTACCGTAGTTGCACCATATGAGTGCTGAGGTCTGCTAGCATCTGCTGATGTTCTCCCAGTAGTCGTCCGTGGGCATTAAGAGTCATCTGCTTCACCTCTTCTGCTACATCCATAGTGGCGAAGTATGCTGTCAGAATGCAAGCACTTAGGGATGTATGTGCAGAAGACAGCGGGATGCAAACAGTAAACAAACCCAAGACGAGAGACTGAAATCGAGGTTGGTAAACTAGCGTAGGTCAGGCGATCAGCGAACAACGTAATAAGGAAAAGAGCGAAAATGTGAGAAGATAAGCAAAAGTCAGAAATAAAAAAGGCAGTCAGAAAGCTATAAGGCTTGGTATGAATTGAGGGAGCAGAATGATACTTCACACTGGAGTAGTGTGAGTGAGTGGCTTATATAGGGAGAGCGGTGATCAGGAAGCTATGTGACAGTCGTAATTAGTAATTGGGAGACAGAGACAGAGGGAATTGTAGTTCAGGGTATCCCTGTTTGCAGTCAAAGCATTCTCAGCAGGTTTACTGACACTGTGAAGGAGAATTTGCTGGAAAAACACCACGCGCTAATGTTTACACTTGGGTACAGAAATGGCCAAAGTTTATTCTCATTATAATATTAAAATGAGTGAGGTCACAACAAACATGACAGAACTGCCATTTGGTTTTGCCTTTTCGGCCCTCCATCAGGAAAGCTGGCCAGCAATATTTACTCGGCTTGTCTGCTTGTGTTTTTTCCCTCTCTTTTCTGGTGTGTTTTGCCTCTGACAATGTCAGATACTTCCTTAAAATTGTCGTTTTTTTGGTCTCGATTTAGGAGTCTTTGTTTGATCTGGGCGATTTCTCACGTTTGCTGTGGCACTGTGGTTGCAACCTCTGACCCGCGCATGACCTCATGTGACTTTTCTGAACTGGCTGCCGAGCAGTTTGTAAACAGACTAACACGTGGTTAGGACGCCCTGCATTAGGAAATAAAATGTATTGAAACAAAATGCTGCATACCAGCTATGAGGATGGGTATCAGCTCAAACGATTCAGAAAGGGCAGTGGGTTAAATGATTCCTGAACCAGCACATCAACCTGTGCCACTTTAACCTGCTTATTGTGGAATCTTCCAAAATGGTGTTACTTGAATATCCTATGAACTTTTCAGTCTCATTTTGCCTCTGTCCCAGCTTTTTTTTGAGTGTGTTGCGGATATCAAATTCTAACTTGATTTATATTTACAAAATGCAATTAAGTTGGTCAGTAAAACTATTGAAAATCTTTTCTTTGTACTTTTGTCAGTTAAATAAAGGTTCACATGAATTAACAAATCACATATTTTTGTTTTCATTGCATTTTGGAAAATATCTCAACTTTTCTGGAAATAGGGTTGGACATTGAAAGTATATGTAGCTTCTATTGCTACACATTGGTGTCTCACTAGGCTTTCTCTAACACTCTCATGATTCTGGGGAAATGAAGGAATGGGAAGCAGGCTTGTGACAACTCAAAGGTATATTTTATTGTGACTTAATTTTGCTTTTTTCAGTGATTTTATTGCATTCTAATCACACACCCCACACACATGGTGCAGATCTCTCTCTCTCTCTCTCTGGTTACTGGCTTCTCTCTGCAATCACACACAAAGGACACACATAAATAAATTGTCTGTAATCTGACACAAGCGAGACTCATCACGGGTTACCTACCAGTTCCACCTGCCTCCTCTCCATCTACAGCTCATGCTCAACCATGCCCCCACTGCCACACTCAAACACTTGTCACATGAGTCCAGCCTTAGACCTCACACTCGTGTTAAAAAGTCTTTGAGGTCTTTCCCTTATGCGTTCATACAGAATGCTGAGCTGAAATGGATTTCTGTGACAACCAACCATCACTTCATTTAATAACACTGGGAGAGTTGCACACTTTAGCAATAAGCCCAGCCTGCATATGCTGATGGCCAGATAATGCAGTAACTTTGTGACCAAAACTTGAGTTTCTGCCTAAGGTCTTATCTCCTACTTTTGTAAACCCACCAGTTGACCTTGCAGCATTCAATGAAAGGAACTTGGCTAAGGAGGGTGGGGGTTTATACTACAACCCCGATTCCAAAAAAGTTGGGACAAAGCACAAATTGTAAATAAAAATGGAATGCAATAATTTACAAATCTCAAAAACTGATATTGTATTCACAATAGAACATACACAACATATCAAATGTCGAAAGTGAGACATTTTGAAATTTCATGCCAAATATTGGCTCATTTGAAATTTCATGACAGCAACACATCTCAGAAAAGTTGGGACAGGGGCAATAAGAGGCTGGAAAAGTTAAAGGTACAAAAAAGAAACAGCTGGAGGACCAAATTGCAACTCATTAGGTCAATTGGCAATAGGTCATTAACATGACTGGGTATAAAACAAGCATCTTGGAGTGGCAGTGGCTCTCAGAAGTAAAGATAGGAAGAGGATCACCAATCCCCCTAATTCTGCACTGACAAATAGTGAAGCAATATCAGAAAGGAGTTCGACAGTGTAAAATTGCAAAGAGTTTGAACATATCATCATCTACAGTGCATAATATCATCAAAAGATTCAGAGAACCTGAAAGAATCTCTGTGCGTAAGGGTCAAGGCCAGAAAACCATACTGGGTGCCCGTGATCTTCGGGCCCTTAGATGGCACTGTATCACATACAGGCATGCTTCTGTATTGGAAATCACAAAATGGGCTCAGGAATATTTCCAGAGAACATTATCTGTAAACACAATTTACCGTGCCATCCGCCGTTGCCAGCTAAAACTCTATAGTTCAAAGAAGAAGCCGTATCTAAACATGATCCAGAAGCCCAGACGTCTTCTCTGGGCCAAGGCTCATTTAAAATGGACTGTGGCAAAGTGGAAAACTGTTCTGTGGTCAGACGAATCAAAATTTGAAGTTCTTTATAGAAATCAGGGACGCCGTGTCATTCGGACTAAAGAGGAGAAGGACGACCCAAGTTGTTATCAGCGCTCAGTTCAGAAGCCTGCATCTCTGATGGTATGGGGTTGCATTAGTGCGTGTGGCATGGGCAGCTTACACATCTGGAAAGACACCATCAATGCTGAAAGGTATATCTAGGTTCTAGAGCAACATATGCTCCCATCCAGACGACGTCTCTTTCAGGGAAGGCCTTGCATTTTCCAACATGACAATGCCAAACCACATACTGCATCAATTACAGCATCATGGCTGCATAGAAGAAGGGTCCGGGTACTGAACTGGCCAGCCTGCAGTCCAGATCTTTTACCCATAGAAAACATTTGGCGCATCATAAAACGGAAAATATGACAAAAAGACCTAAGACAGTTGAGCAACTAGAATCCTACCGTACATTAGACAAGAATGGGTTAACATTCCTATCCCTAAACTTGAGCAACTTGTCTCCTCAGTCCCCAGACGTTTACAGACTGTCGTAAAGAGAAAAGGGGATGTCTCACAGTGGTAAACATGGCCTTGTCCCAACTTTTTTGAGATGTGTTGTTGTCATGAAATTTAAAATCACCTAATTTTTCTCTTTAAATTATACATTTTCTCAATTTAAACATTTGATATGTCATCTATGTTCCATTCTGAATAAAATATGGAATTTTGAAATTTCCACATCATTGCATTCCGTTTTTATTTACAATTTGTACTTTGTCCCAGGGCGGCACGGTGGTGTAGTGGTTAGCGCTGTCGCCTCACAGCAAGAAGGTTCGAGCCCCGGGGCTGGCGAGGGCCTTTCTGTGCGGAGTTTGCATGTTCTCCCCGTGTCCGCGTGGGTTTCCTCTGGGTGCTCCGGTTTCCCCCACAGTCCAAAGACATGCAGGTTAGGTTAACTGGTGACTCTAAATTGACCGTAGGTGTGAATGTGAGTGTGAATGGTTGTCTGTGTCTATGTGTCAGCCCTGTGATGACCTGGCGACTTGTCCAGGGTGTACCCCGCCTTTCGCCCGTAGTCAGCTGGGATGGGCTCCAGCTTGCCTGCGACCCTGTAGAAGGATAAAGCGGCTAGAGATAATGAGATGAGATGAGACTTTGTCCCAACTTTTTTGGAATCGGGGTTGTATGTCCACTGTGTGCCTTAGGGTACTATGGGGACCAGATTACAAAAACTCGATCAGATCTATTATGGCAGGTTGACAGGTGGCACTCCCCATCTAAGATGTGTCAGCTGTGTCAACCCACTGTGATAGAAGCATCTATTCCTCATGGGCAGTACTCAGAGTGATGCCACTCCAGGTTATCCTTTTCCAGATTCTATAAGAGCAACATCCCCCCTCCCATTATCCCTAGCCGCTTTATCCTTCTACAGGGTCGCAGGCAAGCTGGAGCCTATCCCAGCCGACTACGGGCGAAAGGCGGGGTACACCCTGGACAAGTCGCCAGGTCATCACAGGGCTGACACATAGACACAGACAACCATTCACACTCACATAGTCAATTTAGAGTCACCAGTTAACCTAACCTGCATGTCTTTGGACTGTGGGGGAAACCGGAGCACCCGGAGGAAACCCACGTGGACACGGGGAGAACATGCAAACTCCACACAGAAAGGCCCTCGCTGGCCACGGGGTTCGAACCCGGACCTTCTTGCTGTGAGGCGACAGCGCTAACCACTACACCACCGTGCTGCCTCCCCGTGGAGTGATTATGGCAGTCATATGTGAGTACCCTTCCAGTCATGCCTATGCTGAATTGGTTCCTCATGACATCTTGGTAGGAGGTTAGGAGAGGTGAAACAGAATGTTAGTTACATATGTACTGTAACTGTGGCTCTATGAACACCCGATAATGTCAGGGGTGCCTGTCACGTCGAACCAGTGTGAACTTGGAAAGAACTTGCCACAGAGAGCTAGCAGTTGACATTTAGAATAAATAAGTACATCATACAGTCACCTTGTAACTTTGTGATATGGTCAAGATGAATGAAGGAATGAAATGTAGTCCCAATAGTAGAGGTGCATATGCACCAATTGCACCCCCTATGAAACTGTGTATACACACAACATGTCGAACCTTGAAGTGCACAGGCTACAACAGCAGAAAAGTACACTGGGATCCACTTCTGTCAGCCAAGAACAAGAATCTGAAGCTATAATGGGCACAGGCTTAGTGAAAGAGTTGAACAGTTGAAGACTGGAAAAACATTGTCTGATCTGATCAATCTCGAATTCTTCTGCAACATATAGTAGAGTCAAAATTTGGCATCAATGGAATCAAACCTGCCTTGTGTCAACAGTTTAGGCTGGTGATGGTGGTGTAATGGTGTGCCATGTTATCCAGCACAAGCTGTAATGAAATTGGTTCTTTGAACATAGAAAATTTTTTTAAATGTACTTCAATAACCTCATCAGTCTGAGAGGGTCCTTACTGCAGCCTGTGGGATGGGACGGGTCAGCCTAACGAGACGTCAGACACTTACCATATAATGACAATTACAGAATACACTCTTACCATAACCATTGTACATCATAGCTCCCGTATATGGTAAGTGTACAACATCTTGTTCCACCCACATCCCTTCCTCACCCCATCCTGCGGGCTGCAGTGATTGTGTCACGCTCCCGGGCTCACCCAACACGCTGGACTCCAAGTCCCACAATCCCACTCACACACCTGACACTACCACGTGCACTCCATCAGCCAACCCGGAGCCACTTCCTAGGAGTGGCTCCCCTGAGTTCTAATTGTCATCACCTGTACCTTTTTGTTTATGTCTGTATTTATACTCCTCTGTTTGTTTTGCATAATATTGCCTCCACGTTTCTGTGAGCCTACTGAGCTGGTAGAGTTCTGATTGCACTTCCGTGTATGACCCTTCTTGCCTTCTGGTTTCTTCCCGGGTCGCCTAGCCCTTGTGTTTATCTGATCGTTTCTCGATCTTCGCCTGTTTCTTGACTCCGATTTGTCTAGCCCTTGTGTTTATCTTGCCTGTGTTTTCCTGATTTCCGGTTCTTGGACTATTGCCTGTTTCATGACCTCGATTTGTCTAGTCCTCATTACTTTGTTCAATTTCCCGGTATTGACCCGGCCTGGTTATTGTGCCAGTGAGAGTGTCTTCTCTCGCTGTGTCTATTAAGACCTTTTTTGAGTTTATTCTTTAATCCGTGAGCGTCTGGTTTGTCACAGCCGTGTTACAGATTGGTACTTGGCTCTGAATCCCATACAGCACTTTTGGGGTATGGTAGAATGTGAGATTTGTAGCATATGCAGCTGAACAATCTGCAGCAAATATGTGATACTTTCTTTTTTCATATCAACATGGACTAAAATCTCAAAGGAATGTTTCCAAGACCTTGTGGAATCCATGCCAGGGTTTAGGCTGTTCTGGAAGCAAAGGGGGGGTCCTACCCAGTATTAGTATGGTGTTTTTATTATAATTTATCTTTGTCACGTGTACACTAAAGCAGGGGTTCTCAATCTTTTTCTACTTTAAGGCCCGCCTATTCATACTTGTAACGAGTCAGGGCCCATTAAAAAAGATCGCCAATTATTTTGGCTCATCTTATTCTATTACATTCTAATAATCTATTGTAAAGTGTATTAATGGGATCTAACATCACTCCCTCCATACAGATGGGAGCTCAGGAATTAAATGTAATAAAAATAATCCTTTATATGTATTTGTATTTAAAACTGTATGGATGTGCCAAAAGCCAAACCATGCATGCAAGGCATTCTTGGTCAAAAGGGATTAATGATCCAAAAGTGGAGTCTGGTCAATTAACACAAGAACTTATTGCCCTGTTTGTGTACAGCAAACAAGTTATTGAAACCAAGAAGTATACTCAAAAGAAGTGGATATAGAAACCACTCAATGGGATAAATCCTTACATGCTAACAAAGTATTTTTCCTACGAACAAAAAATGTACTTGCTAAATTTGACTTTCATAGAATAAATTTTGATCCTATTGTAGCTGTAACTAAATACAAAGACAATTATACATAATTGTCAGGTTTTAAGTTTTTTTTTAAAGATTGTGTGTATGTTTAGTCTTTTGTATTTGTAATTATTTGAATCTGCACATGCATGACCCCATCAGCTCTGCTGATCAACTTATCGTGTTTTAATAAAGGTATTCATTATGAGTTGGAAAATGATCCATCTGTTGAGTTCCCCGACATCTCAAACTACCTGGTACTGCAAACATTGTTCTACACGGACAAACAGATGAAAACCTGGAAGAGCATGGAGGTGTAGAACTTTTTATTTGTGGTTGGGTTCTGAGGATCAGGAAACTATAAGATAAATCCTCTATCGTTTTTGCTGAGGTAAGAAGGAATTTCTGGGCTTTTTATAGGCGTCTTTGTGATGGTTGCTAGGACATTACAAGGTTTAGTATCGGGTGTAAACAAACCACATCTCTTCGATTCTCAATTCTCTTCTAGCAGGCATCACAGATCCATATAATTTACCCACAAACGTATTTATGTATTCTGCACGTGCGCTGTGTGCGCGCACACACATATGGGTTAAATGTAGAAAAGGAATGTGACAAAAATAAAAGCTTGTTTGTCTTGATTTACGCACAAATGTATTTATTCTACTTGAAAAGTGTACAACAAACCAGCTATCAGATTTGGGACACTATGACATCCTGAACTCTTTAGAATTTGGCTTCAAACTTAATTTTTTTTTTTTAAATTGCGCGGCCCACTAGATAGCGTCGTGGCCAAGTGGTTGAGAAACACTGCACCAAAGCACAGCGAAATTCCTCCTCTGCATTTAACCCATCGGAAGCAGTGAAAACACACGCATGCATGTGAGCAATGAGCACACACACACAGAGCAGTGGGCAGCTATGCTATAATGCAGCCCTGGGGAGCAGTTGGGGGTTAGGTGCCTTGCTCAAGGGCATTTCAACCATGAATACAGAGGTAGGTCACGTGCTGTTCATTCCCCCCCTTCCATGTGGTTTTACATTTACATTTTTCCTGGGAATCGAACCCAAGGCTGCTTCTCTAACCTTTAGGCCATGGTCGTCCCCTAAATTAGTCATGCGGTGCTGATCGTTGACGTGTTTTTCCCCTTGCTCATTGGTGCCCTCTGGTGCTGACTTACAGCAGCAATCTATTCATGTCTCGTTTTGCGTTGATCATCCCAGAGCAATCCGCTGCTCTGTCTTTGTCTTTAAGGCAACTGTGCGTTCTGCCTTGAATGTAACGCTAGCTAGTTTTTATTTCTAGTCGATTATTTTGAGCCATCTATTTAAAGACTGTTAAACGATCAGAAGAATTCAAAAATGGTTTTAGTACATGTTGGATACCTGGTTCTACCCGTTTTCGGCTCAATAAGAAATAGAGGTATTTATTACATTTACTTGTCTTAAACCATTAACATTAGCTGTGTATGAAATCTTCCAAAAAAGACCACTTGCTTGCTACGACCACTTTCCTAGATAAATCATACATCGACTTAGGTTCTAAGCTAGAGATAAACAAATTCGTCGTGGCTTGTTTGCCGTCCTTGCTGGCTGGTGAGCAAGCGAAGCGATAAGGGAGGATTTCTGTTTTATGGCAAGCTAATTTGTTAGCTAGTCAGCTAGTAGCTGAATGTTTTCGAAAACATTTGATCGTCTAGCGAGGCGCATGTTGTAAATTGGGGGTATTTTGTCTTCAGTAACTATGTTTTGTGTATTTCAATGGTCTTCAATTTTCCCCAAGTGTAATGTCCGTGCGCGATTAGGTAGTTAGCTAGAGCCGCTAATAGACAATGAAGACCTGAAATAGTAAGGCATTTGATTGTGTAATTTGGTGTCTCTTATATTACACGTAAATCCATTTGTGCAAGCATACAAATATTAATAACTGCTTAACAATATGTGACCGGTTAAAATGTGAACCTTGTGTTTGAGGGATCAGCATTCAAGCTGCAGTTCTCTATGATGGCCGCTAATCAACTAGCGAGTACTTAGATGATCAGTCAGCTTTTTTGCAGCAGATACTATAAACGTTAGATAACTATAAGGTCCGATTTCCAGGAAGATAAGTTTAAGCACAGTGGCTCTTGGTTATTGACCGCTAATTCCATATTTATTCCTACGCTTGCATTTTAGTACTGGTCTTACAGGGTGAGACATCCGCTACCTAGCTAACTATGCTTAGCTTGCTCACATCGTCTACTAGCTACCCGACTGACTAGCTAGCTGGTTAACTAAGCTAGCGTGGCACTGATTTTTTTTTTTTTCCTCCATGGAGTGGCATCAACGATTTCATTGTGCTTTTATTTCTGTTTCTTATTTCCTGTCTCATAGTATCGAGGCTGGCTCTACATTCTGCATTATCCGATCTTTGTCGTCCCCCCTCCATTGTGTAGCTAATGATCATCTGCTGCTGTGTGGTGTGGCCTCTGCCTGTTCTCTGCATTTAGCTGTTTTGTGATCCCCCTTCTTCATTTCCTCTTTCCATCCGAAGACGACATTGGTATTTGAACACTCAAGAACAGTGCTCCCTTATATTAAAGACTAAAAATAACATTGAGCTAAAATGTGTTTCTTTGTTAAGTTGACATAGTTAACCCGTATACAGTAGCTTTTAGAGAAGTTGACTCATGTACATCCCTTCCAGCCTTGGTAGTCAACATGTGTAAATTCCTGTAAAGTGGATGCATTTTGCAGTTCATATAAACGAAGAAAGCATTATACCCTTCGTATTAGCAAAGGTGCATTGTATCCATTCGATGTGTTGGAATATATGTTTTGTAATCGGGCATTAGTATAATTTTATTTTACTCCTTGTATCACAGGTTCCAGCCTTGGTCCTGGAGTATCTCCTGTCTTGCACATTTTAGTGTTTTCCCTGCTCCCAACACGCCTGATTTAACGACTTGCGGTGGTTTAGCCCCCAATGTGTTCGGCCCATCTTCAGGTGTTTTAGCCCCATCACTGAATTAAACAAAGTTTGATCAAAATTTTGCCTCCTAAGACCCTGATAACAGTAGTTTATCAGTTTTTAGAGTTGAGGATCAGGAATTATATAGCCCGCAGCCAAATGTTGATCTGTGGCCATTTTGCTGCAACCGCGATCATGCTGAACATCTTGCATTCTTCAAGTGGTTTAGCCCCATCGTTGAATTAAGTTTGATCATAAATTTAACTTGTAAGACACCAGTAACAGTAATTTGAGAGTTTTTAGAATTATCACAAATTATATCAATATTGATTGGCAGCCATTGCTGTGACCATGAACATCTGACCATAGGAAGCCCAAGCTGTGTTCCTGTGAGTAAAACAGTAAAGGCAATTATTTACGTCAAACAGTACTAAAGATGAGAATTTGACATTGCACCAAATTATTACTGGTGAGCCATAATGTTTATTCGATTAACAATCACATCTTTAGAATGTCCTTTGAAACTGCTCTGCTGAGCTGCATATATTTAAACATACAAACCCTTGATTTGATTCAGCTAACTAGTCAAGAGTATCAACTACTTTTAAGTTAGTTTACATAAGTCAAATGAAAAATTCAGTCAAAACCTCAAGTTCAAACTTTTCTTTAAAAAAAGCTCTGTTCTTTTTAAATCTAGAATGATCAGACACATTTTAATCAACTTTATTCACATTTAAAATTGGGGCTAATACACTGGGGACTAAACTACCAGATACCGATTCAACTAATCTGGTAAACAAGAACCCTTCCTGAATTGAAGTGGGTGTGTTAGAGCAGGGAAAACACAAAAAATGTACAGGACAGGGTTACTCCAGGACCAGGGTTGGGAACCTGTGCTCTATATGGCTATGAAGCAATATGATGTTAAATAAGTCTCAAATGAACGAGAAATAAAACGTGGTATGCAATGTAACAGCCACACAGATGTTATACTGCACCTGTGTTGACCACCCAGACATGTGCCACATGGCTTTAACAACTGCCTAAATAAGGGTCATCAATATGCAGAGCATAAAAAATATGCTAATTAATTAAGCACTTGATCTCTGCACTAACAAATTCCAAAATGCTATCCATTTCACAGGGATGTTTAATTTCCTGCACTGCTACCAATATCCTCTATTAGAGTAAAAATGTCTATTGTTTGGTTGTGGTTTCTCTACTTTTTGTTTTGGTAATAGACTTTAATGCATGAATCATATTCATATTATTTTTATTTAACATTGATTAGACTCCAATGTAATCTTTCTGTAGAAAAGATGTACCCTGCTGTACTGTAATGTGCTGTAGCCAACACATCTGCTCATTGGATGCTGCTTTTGTTCTGTTTAACCCTGTATGGAGCATGGTGGGCCTTGCCTTTGGTCAGTGTTTTATTTGTTGCATGGTATTATGATTATTATGGTTATTATTATTGACACAAATCCACCTATACTAATATTTTTCAATAAAGAATATAGTATTTTTCCTAACCTCCAGTGTGCTTCTTGCTGATTTTCCATTTATTGCCCACTCCCCACCTTCTCCCTCCTGCTGTGACAGATTCCTTGCTTTCTTCATCATGAGAGCTCAAATAAGTTTATATTTGGCTATTTATGTTGATTATGTAGGCACTTGAAGGTGCGGTGGGAACTCGGTGGTCCTTTAGACTGCACATTGTTAGTGTTTCAAAGATATTAGGAAGTTAATTCATTGCTGCCTTGCATCGTATTGTAGTTTTTTTTGGAAATTGCAAACCTTTAGAATTTTTTTTTTTATATGGTGGTGGTTATAAATGTTTAAAACTGCACCTTTAAGTCAATGATCCTGACACAATGTACATATCCCTATGCTGTGGTGTGTGGAGGTATCCAAAAATTCCATCACTGTGATTGATTATTCTTTCTTCCACTAACACCTGGAAAACATTTTTGCAGTGGGGGGATTTCTTCGCACATGTAACAAATATCAAACAAACTCGAGTCTCAGATTTTTAAATGAAGAATTTAATTTGTGGTTTACCAAAGGACCTAATTTTATTTAACACTTAAAATTAACATAGGATAAAATCTTTATAATACAACCAGGTTTCAGTCATTCAAGTTGTAAATATGGGTTTTTGTTTTTTTTAAACCTCATGTATTGGCTTTGACCCAACTGAAGCAATATCAATAAATCCGTGGTGTTTCAGACTTAAAGTATCTAATTTGGAGTAAATATTTCACTATTTAGGATGAGCGGTTTGATTAAAATGACATTTTAAATGTTTTCAATGTAGTGCTTATAATCCCAAGAATAGGTACTGGTAATCAAGTGTTTATATGCCAAGGTGACCTAATCCAAATGTCCTGTAGATGGCACAAAGCAGAAATAATTACTGGTTGTAAAATCCCAAAGACCCAGCAAGGAACAAAAATGGAGATTATTTTCAATGAACAGAAAACATGGCATATTGTGCTAAAACTACTAGATTTTTACAGATATGATGGGAATTATAAAACCTTTTAGGTGAACAGGAAGCTCCTTAATAAACTGGAGGAAAACAGAGGTTCTCATGCTTTTGGACTTAATTGTAGATATATTCTCCTCATGACACTCACCCTTTTTACATTATTATGGAAGACCCATATGGAAAAGAAATAGAATAAAAAATATAACTTTCCATCACCTTCAGTTTATGTTTCATGTATTGTGCATCATATAAGGAATATGATTTACTCCTGAAAGTGGCCACTTTTGCATTACTGTCATATATTGTTTTGATAAATACGCAAATCATACAAGTTTCATTTTGTTCAAATTTACTAAGGATCTTATATCTGGTTTCACTGTTGTATGCTTTACATACAAGTTTCAGACAAAGGACATACAAATTTTATAAGATTTATCTACATCTTTTCCATATGGGGATGCTTAAGAATGTTTAGCCACATGTCTAGGTCCATGATTGTTTTATTTATTTATTTTTTCATGTCCGTTCAATTAAGAGCTTTGTTTTTCTTCCACATGCACTCAGAACAAGTCATTAAATAATGCTCACTGTTGTTTCTTGTATATATATGTAATGAGACAAATTTTTTTGCTGTGGTATTTTCCTGAATGCTTTGCCAGGACAACTGTACAAGCCACTTAGTGAGTCCTTCATCTGAACCAAAGCCCATAGATTTTCCAGGGTCTTTGAGACAGCAGGTGTGGCCAAGGAACTCCCTCTGAGGGGCTCAGCTAGCTGCTTGGAATAGTCAGTGAATAATAGTAAACTTGCTTGCATCTGTTGTTGAAGTGTCAGCTGCTGAGAGGTGAGAAATGACCACGAGAGCCAAAATGAAACTACACATTACTGCTGACTGCCACCAAGATGCCCTGGTAGTATTACAAGCCAGTAAATCAGTACAAAACACTCAAACTTCACTCTGCATTCTTCATGCAGAGATGTTTGGGCAGCTTAGGAGAGGTTCTTAAGAGTTGTACATTAATTTAAAAATCATGGTCTCTTTGCCCAACATTAGTTGATGTGGTGTCATTGTTCTTGCAGGATCTCAGTTTAACAGGCATCAGCATAGCCATGCTACCTCTTGCCGGCATTTCCAAGTAGGGCCCCAGGCCCAAATCTCTGTTGAATTCCCAATGCCCCATCCAGGACAATCTCAGGCGGGCATGAACCCGCATCTTGGCCCAACGCACCAGCCAGCTGCCCCGTTGCATCCTCCCCTCGGCCACATACCAGCACCACAGTTCCAGGACGTCCAAGCTCCCACCTTCCTACCTCAGGCTTTACACCAGCAATACCTCATCCAGCAGCAGATCCTGGAGGCACAGCACAGGAGGTTCATTCCACAACCCAGGTCAGACACTGGCAAGTCCATACTCTGACACATGTACTTTGTGGATGTCATAAAATACTGACAGAAAAAAACCCCCTAAAATGACAAAACCACATAGCTGATATTAAATATTGGTTCTTTCAAGCAGACACACCCAAGAGAGAACAGCACACCATCCTCAGACGATCCGTGCCCCCTACGAATACAACCCCTCCATACATGTTCCTCCCCCTCCACCTGTGCCGCAGCAGCCACGCTATCTTGCTGAAGGAACAGACTGGTAATGTTAAAAATGCTAATTTATAAAACGTGTTTTGACTACTTCAGAAAGTCAAGGATTAATTGCTGTCCATAAATTATTGTAGCTCATGAATATTAATAGCTATGTTAAATACAACAGCATACGCAGAGTTGTTTCTTTAGTAATTATTTCAATATTTTATTGAAATGGTAAGTACATATAGACTAAACAGCAAAGTTCAAGTTGATCTACATGGAAATATATATTAGAGTTAACAAGAATCTCATGCAAAAGGTGAATATCTGTGAACCCATGCTTGCATGGTCCTCCTTCGCAGGGACTTGAGTGTCGACCCTGGTCTACCTCATTCACACTTCCATGTCCCTCAGCTCCCACAGCACTATCAACACTACCTAGCCTCTCCAAGGCTGCACCACTTTCCCAGAAATGCATCCTCAGCACAAGTGGTATGTATGTCTTCCACATGTTTCCTTGACAGTAAAATGATATGCATCAGTTTGTGGATGGATTATGGAATTTACCTGTTGTTAGTTCTGTAAGTCCAACTCACATGGATTAAAGTTTTCCGTCGCTACGACGGATTTCCGTCAACTGGGAGCGCTAAAGGTCAATAATGAGATTGATGCAGATCCGAGGAAGAAAAAAAAAAGGGGGGGGGGGTAGGCCCATAGGTCTGACACCGATGTGATTTAGAACTTCACCAAGCTGCTGTGATTGCCTGTTGTTGAATCCTTTCTTGTGCTATGTTTGAGTATATGCATGGATTAAAGTTTTCCGTCGCTACGACGGATTTCCGTCAACTGGGAGCACTAAAGGTCAATAATGAGATTGATGCAGATCCGAGGAAGAAAAAAAAGGGGGGGGAGGCCCATAGGTCTGACACCGATGTGATTTAGAACTTCACCAAGCTGCTGTGATTGCCTCTTGTTGAACCCTTTCTTGTGCTATGTTTGAGTATGTAAAGGAATAAGTTGTTGCGCTAGATAGGCATAAATAAATAAATACAGCCTCCACTACTGTCTAGTCCCAGGGAGGCTCGGCGTGGGCCACTGATGAAACTATTTGGCTGTCCTACTACTAGGCAACTAGGTTACTTGTCTACTACTAACATACTAGGCCTTTTGTAGTAGTAGTAATAATGATATTTGCCTACTGAAAGGAGATCAGGTGAAAAAGTTGAAGCCGCAGCAAGATCTATGCTATTAAGCCTTTTGTAGGTTAAACAGGCTTCGGCAGACAACATCCTGGAAAGGCTGTGTTTTTCTTTGGTTTGATTAGCCTACGATTTAATCTTTAAACATTATGGTTTCAGCAGTTCGCTTAAACATTGGAGGCTGCAGAGTCGGGCTGCAAGATTTCCCGACACTTGTTTAAGATGCCAAACTTCATAGTAAGGAGAAAATAATTCCACAGTATTTAGTGCCTCGTCAGTCTCAAAAATTAATAGTGAAGGACCAACGCGAATTAAGTCCCAAAAACATCTCGTAGGCCTATATTTTACATTTTCAAAAAAGTCCGGAATTGGAAGTTGGTCAGTGGAGTGTAATGAAGTGTCTCATTCACGAAGCACAAAAGGTCGGAAAACAGTGGAGAAAACAGCTATTGCTTAAATAGGCTACTAATGTTTTACATTAGTAATTTAATGTATGTGACAAATAAATTCATTGATTAAATAGATAAAGAAGCAAATACTCCAAAGCTCAAAATTCAGGAAAGTGGCTCCGGTGTCACAAGTGCACAAGAACAGTTATTTGAAAGTTAACCTAATGAATTTGCGCGTGCGATTTCATGAAGAACCGGGACAATTGGCATTTGGTGAAAGATTCACACCTATGCCTCATTATATTCACGCGCGCCCTCTCGCCCACTGTTGCTTCGTTTTCCCGATTTACACGAGTGTCTGAAGATGGAGTTTTCAGAAATCTCCACTCTGCCCAGAGTTTGCGAAAGTAGCTGTTTTCAGTGACTGAAACCTCCGTATAGGTGTGAATGAGAGGTGCAACCGAATAAATAAATATGCGTCTTTTTTATCCGGCTACATGTAGGCTATCACTGCGCAAAGCTTCTAATGTTGAAATGGTAGCAATATTTGTTAAAATAATAGTAGGCTAATTTCCACATTAATTGGTAAAATGGCACAAGGGATGTGATGGGGGGATGGCCGTTTTATAAGGGGGATGATTTGAGATTTTTATTTCAGAAGGGGATGCCTCCCCCCACATCCCCCCTCAACTCGAGTACTGCGTATAAGGCCACCGGATATTGAGGTTTTTCACCCATGTGACCAAGTCATGTGATGCATCGTTAGGCTGCCATTTTGGACGTCACGGCTCGAATCGGTTTGAATGCGAGGAAGGCGACAAATGAAAAACATAAAAGAAAAAGGAGCGAGATGCAGAAAACACCTTCACTATCCAGCGACATAGGGCATTTACAGGGCGAGCAGAGGGAGAGGTATTTGCAAAAATTGAGGTTAGCAGGCTTAGAGAACGACGTTTACCTGCTTCCACCAGGATTGTTCACTGACGTTCGGAAGTACACGAAGCCCTCGTCTTTACCTGACTTCAGCCCACATGATCTGTATACCTATGTCGTTAAAAACCCATCGCCATACACAGGTATTGATCTGAAAGCGTATAAGAGTTTGGATGCCTACAAATATTTTGTGTCAGGCTGGGTAACATGCCTACATCAGTGGATCGTCCCTGGAGCCGGTGGTCGCCATCTTATTACAGCTAAGGTTTGTTCACATTTTCATTTACTTTCGGTCCTCAGGATAAACAAAATGTTATTTAATGTCATTGAAATAACTTCTTAGTCTGTTGAGACATGGCCCGTTATAAATTTGCTGTTACCAGGCAATGACCAAGAACTGTATTATTAGGGTCGGTGTCTGTGTTGTAGCAGTGTACTAGCAGCTAGCTGTTAGCACTAGCTAATGTCAACAATATAGTAGCTAGTATGTTACTGTAGCAATGTTTACGTTCAGTCATTTGGGTGACTGTTAAAACCTTTCAGTCTCAAGTTTTTCCTTTACTGTATTTACTAGTTTACTGTAATTATGATCCGGCAGCTATTTACACCGGATCCAGTGTAAATAGCTGCCGGAGCACGCTCCGGCTTGCTCCCCCTCAAATTAAGCAGCGCGCTCCGGCTTGCTCCCGGAGTGCTCCAGCCGAGGTTTGAGGGGGAGCAAGCCGGAGCGCGCTGCTTAATTTGAGGGGGAGCAAGCCGGAGCGCGCTCCGGCAGCTATTTACACTGGATCCGGTGTAAATAGCTGCCGGAGCGCGCTCCGGCTTGCTCCCCCTCAAATTAAGCAGCGCGCTCCGGCTTGCTCCCCCTCAAATTAAGCAGCGCGCTCCGGCTTGGAACAGCAGCGCGCTCCGGGAGCAAGCCGGAGCGCGCTGCTGTTCCAAGCCGGAGCGCGCTGCTTAATTTGAGGGGGAGCAAGCCGGAGCGTGCTCCGGAACCTCGGCCAGAGCACTCCGGGAGCAAGCCGGAGCACGCTGCTTAATTTGAGGGGGAGCAAGCCGGAGCGCGCTCCGGCAGCTATTTACACTGGATCCGGTGTAAATAGCTGCCGGATCATAATTACAGTAAACTAGTAAATACAGTAAAGGAAAAACTTGAGACTGAAAGGTTTTAACAGTCATCCAAATGACTGAACGTAAACATTGCTACAGTAACATACTAGCTACTATGTTGTTGACATTAACTAGCTTGACCTTCAAAATGGCGGACACCGGGGCGTCACGTGACCCTGTGACGTCAGGTGAAATACCTCAACAGGCCCTTCGATTTCCATCACTAGAGTGCGTCAAATTACTTTTGGTTTTGCCAGCATGGACGCGCTTCTTTTAAATGAAGGCACAGATGTGTCAGACATCGACAAAACGGTAAAGAATAAGTGGAGATGGGCTTGGCGAAATGAAATGGGCGATAATGGCAAGCCATTTAGTTCATGGTGCAAAAAGATGAAAATGGCAGGTGTGTGCCTTTGTGTAGTTTGCCATAAAAAAAGTCTATGGAAGCAATGGCAAAAAACTAGATGCCTTTGGCTTCACTGTGAAGAAACAGAAAAAGTGAACTTTCACTTTACTTTTCTTGTTTCCTGGTTTTATGTCAACAGATTTTCTTATTTTTCTTTCTGTTCCACTCTTTTGAAAGCATGGTTCAAGTTCGACTGCACTTGCACTTTTCTCTTAACCACTGTTGTGCATTACTAAAGTATTGTTGAAATAAATTTGCACTTTGCGCTGAAAACTTGATGTTTCATCATGAATAGCCAGTAATGACAATGGTAAAGTCTTGCCTTAGCTTTAGTCATTGTTAAAATTATGTAAATGTACTATAAGTAGGGGCCGAGGGGATAATGGACAACACGGTGTTTAAAATTTGACGCATCGCTGACGTGGTAGGGGCCAACGACATGGAGCTTTTTTTTTTCAGTCAGATGATTTTTTTTTGCTTTAATCCATGAACTCATTGTCAATGAATTTTATCCTTTGGGTTGTATGGTGTTCCATGCTGAGAAGATGGCATAATGAAACATTGAAGAAAAAGTGTGATCCCTATGACACTGTGGCATGGATGTTGGTAACACAAGGGCTGGTTTGAGTATTTCAGAAACTGCTGATCTCCTGGGACCTTCACATACAAAATTTTCTATAGTTTACATGCAATTGTGCAGAAAAAGAACCAAAAAAACCTGTGTGCAGAGGGTCTGTAGGCAGAAATTCCTTTTTGATTAGAGAGATTAGATTAGAGAGGAGAATGAAAAGACTGGTTTGAGCTGACAGGAAGTCAATAGTAACTCCCATAAGCACAACCATGGTGAGCCTGCACCCATGATAGCCTCAGATTCTTGTTATTGGCCAGTGGGAGTAGAACCCAATGTGGTTTTCTGCTGTTATAGCCCATCCATCTCAAGGTTCAATGTTTTATGCATGCTGAGATGCTTTTCTGCTCACCAAAGTTGTAAAGAGTGATAATTTGATTTACTCTGTCCTTCCTGTCAGCTCAAACCAAAATCTAGCCATTTCCCTCTGACCTCTATTGTCAACAAGATGTTTCCACCCACAAAACTGTCGCACACTCAATGTTTTTTTTTTTTCATACAATTCTGTGTAAACTCTAGAGACTGCTGTGTGTGAAAATCCCAGGTGATCAGTAGTTTATACAATTCTCAAACTAGCCCTTCTGGTTCCATCATATATGCCACGATCAAAGCAGGGTTAACATATTTCATGAAAACTAAGACACTAAAACTAGCAGTGAAAAATAATTTGTGTTAAATGAAATAAAAATGTCAGTTTTCGAAAATAGAAAACTAACTAAAAACTACAATGAATAATGCGACAGGAATTAAAACAAAATAGAATTGCAAGTAAAATCAGCTTCATTTTTGTTTTTGTTTCATTTTCCCCCTTAAGACAGTAATGGACTAGTTCTAGATGGTGGCAGTAATGTAATGCCAGCTGCTGTAAAACTCCGAAGAAGAAGATGCTTACTGTGCCTGAATTTTATAAAGGCCCAAGTATACTTCAATGGACGCATGCATGGGTGTCTCCAGTGCATACTCAATTTTGAGGATGCGTCAGCACACAAACTGAAAGCATGTGTCCCACCACTACTGGATTGACTGCATGCTCAGTTTCACACATGCACAGTCAATGCACACAGTCAGCATGGACATAAAATATACTAGAACAAACACACAGTGTCGAAAATATTGGCGAGCCGTGGGCTCAACACAAGCCATCTTGGAAAGCTGATTTTTCAGATGACAGAAGATTAATTGTGTGTGCTGATTTTCTTACAGTACCTGATAAAGGGCGATTTATATCATGATAATATGTTCTTATGTGGTTGCCATTATAATGATGTATACGTGGAAGGAAGGGTTTAGAATAGATTTATTTAAAAGATTAGATGATGATGATGGATGGATAGGAGGATTGAGTTTGATAAAGTCCCTGTACAGCATATTTATAGCTTGCTGAATTTCAAATAGCCAACTGCAAACTAACTTTACTGGAGGGATTTATGCATGAATGAACAGCATGTTCAGAAAAAAAAATCACCTGTGTTCATATAGTTCAAAAACACAATTAAATGTTCTCATCTACAATGATGAGTCTCAGTGTCACGACAGGTATGACAACTGACACAAGTCACCAAGATGACAAGCAAACACCATTTATTCACAATGATTTTAAATTAAGCAATACTTAGTGACATTATAAAAATATAAATAAAGTTTATATTTGTAAGGAGCAGGGAGAATTCTTTATTAGAAAGACCTACAATAAAGCACATGATAGTTTGACCTGTCATAATATCCAGTTTCATTTAGTTGAGCAAACATGGATTTCTTTCATGTTAGCTATAAACATCAAAAACATCCTCGCCAACACTCCTGTTTGACATGTTCAGAGTGATGACAAACCCTCTTAGTCACATTTTCATTATTGCTAAGCATTAACTCTGGATCAAAGTCATTAGAGATCACACTTTTTCTCCATTCAGATGTTTGATGTGAACATTAATTGACGCTCTTAACATGTACCTGCATGAATTTTTTGCATGACTCTGTTGCCACGTAATTGGCTGATTAGATAAATGCATGAATGTACAGGTAGGTGACACTGAGTGTATGTTACTGATGTGCTTATTGACAGTGTGACTTCTAAATTGTGTAAACTATTATGCCTCATCGGAATATTTGTCTTAATCCCACAACAAGCAGTTTATGCTGGCAATAATCTTAATTCAGATCAGCTAATACTCATGTTTTTCACAGGTTGTCCATGAGATCAGAAACTACCCCTATCCACAGTTACATCTATTGACCCTGCAGGGCCTCAATCCCTCCCGCCATGCCACCGCTGTGAGGGAAAGCTATGAGGTAGTGTCTAATCCTGTTCTGACCAAGAGAAGTAATTATTAATGAATCAGTTAATTTATAAAATGCTACCTTAAGTAAAAGGCCTTGTTGTTGGCAAAATAGGGCTAGTGAATTAATATTTAATACTTTCCTTCAATCCCTTGTGTAGATGATAAAAAGCACAGCTTCAAAAATGCATGTTTTTAATTACAGGAACTCTTACAGCTGGAAGACAGGCTTGGTAATGTGAATCGAGGGGCTGTGCAGGCCACCATTGAGAGGTTTACATTTCCTCATAAATACAAAAAGGTGAGCTCAACTGGATTATATTTTTATATCTTAATAAGCAAACCAAAAACAATAGTTTACCATTAATGTAATGCGGTACTCTGAAAACGTCACACAAAATGTTTCCTGTTACAAGGCATCTCTCCAAACACAAAAAAACAGGCTAGTATAATTTAAGCTTGAAAACTACCAACTGAACATTCCTACTTTCTACATTGATTAACTACTGACAAAGAGTAAACCTCATAGCTGGGCATACTCTCCTTTCAGTAGCCCTGCAGTAATATGTTTAACCCAGGAACTGATTTTGCACAGAGTTGGCTATATCCTGCAATAAACAGACCTGTTGTTAATTATGTATTTCAGGCTGAAACAAACTATGGGCTTTTGTTTTAGAACAAGTACTCAGTTTGCAGGGAATATAGAAAAAAACTGTCATGGCTCATGGTTCACCAATTTTGCCTCCACATTGGTGGTATATTTTATCAGATTTTGACTTCCCAGAGACTTGGGAGTATGAGGCACGGATGTGATTCTTCTGGATTAATCCATAATTCTGGATTTTGCAACCTGAAAATGTGACTAACGTGACTCATGCTTATCCATACTTTTTTTGGGGTGGGGTGGGGGGGAGGAATGCGAGGATGTTTTAAGTATAGTGTAGCTTCCCTCCTTCCCATGGTAATGCTCATGATCACCATCATTAATGCTCATGATTACCATTGTTTCAAGTCTACCCCGTTGCGCTCATGCATCAGTGATGGTCTACATCATCAGGTGACAAGATCATCGCCATTTCATTTTTGACAATTCAGGTATGCAGTGCCAGAGTGGCTAATTGGGAGAACCAGGAGAATTGCTGGTGGGCTGTGGGTTGGTGATGTAGTAATTTAATGTTAGTGTCATAACTTTGAACTGCTTGTTGCAGTTTTGGCTGAAGGCAGGTGCCCTCTGAGCCGCATAGTCACATACACAAATGCACACATGCATGTGTGTCCTCATCCAAGACACAGTGGCTGTGTTCGAAACTCTATACTGGTGTACTGCATACTGATCTGGTATACACTTTGTACTGCATGCTACTCCCCACTCTAGTGGACAGTATAGTAATGCACCAAATCAGGATTACCATCACATGTTTCAAATCTCATCATTATTTAATTGTTTAACCTCATTACTAGCCCTAAATCTCCCCATCCTAACTATTTTTTGGAATGTGTTACAGTTTTGAAATGCAGGAATGGATGCATATTAACAAATTAAGTTGATCAGACAAAACATGAAATATCTTGGGTTCATACTGTCTGTAATGAAATACAATTCAAAGTAAATTTAGAAATCACTGCTTTCTTTTTTTATTTGCATTTTCCATACCATCCAAAGTTTTTCTGATTTGGGGTTGTATTTTCTACATTGTAGAACAATACTGATGACATCAAAACTATGAAGTAACAAATGGAACATATTTGGAATTATGTGGTAAACAAAAAAAGTGTTTAAAAAAACAAAATATATTTCCTGTTTTAGATTCTTCAGAGTAGCCTTGATGACACTTTGCACACTTTTGGCATTATCTTAACCAACGTCATGAGGCAGTCACCTGGAATGTTTTTCAATTAACAGGTGTGTCTCGTCAAATGTTAATTAGTGGAATTTATTGTCATCTTAATGCATTTGACCATGAAACAGTGAATAGTAAATAAAAGAGTAAATAGCCCTATTTTATGACTGTAGTATTCCATATTATGTCAAGAACTGCTCAAGTGAGTCAAGAGAAATGACAGTCCATCAATAATTTAAGACACAAAGTACCTTTTAATTAATAAAAATAAAGAAAAAACATTGAATTAAAAGATGTGTCCAAACTTTTGACTGGGAGTGAACCACCAGAGATACTCTAGAAGGTGTGAGGTAGGGTACCAGTGTATTTTGAAACAAAGATGAATTATATTTGAATTTATTAGTTTCATCTTTAGTAAAAGTACAACAAAATGCAGTTTTACATCTAACCAGAATGTGTAAATAGAATAAGGTGTTGATGAGGCAATATTTACAGGTGAGAGTATATGTAATGTATGGTTGTATAAACATTAAATATATACAAATAATAAAAAGAAGTAGATGGAGTGAAATGAATATTACAACCCCAATTCCAAAAAATTTGAGAAACTGTGTAAAATGTAAATAAAAACAGAGTGCGATAATTTGCAAATCATGGAAACCCTATATTTCATTTAGAATAGTACAAAGACAGCATATCAGATGTTGAAACTGTATTTTTTAAAAATACATGCCCATGTTGAATTTAGTGTCAGTTTAGTGTCAGCAACATGCTTCAAAAAAAGTTGGGATGGGGCAACAAAAGACTGGAAAAGAGCATCTCAGAGAGTCTCTACCACTTTTTTACACAGATATTCTGTAATCTTGGCATAAAGAAGGCATCTCAATATTCCAGCTTTAGTGATTTACAATGAACCAAATAAAGCCGGCAGGAAGGTGTATCTGTGTGTTTTTTTACATTGCTAGCTGGTGTTCCACAACCAGAGGTGTGACGCATCACAACAGAGTGTTGGCTTCTAGGGTGATGCATCTACACGTCAGAAATATGAATACCCTGGGCATACCAGCATTGCTTTAAAAACAGTGAAGGGAGAACTGAGTGTTAATGTGCTTTTGTTAGCTGTACACATTTATACCACTCTTAAAACACAAGGAAAGTTGCTGAGCATCATATGCAACATGTAATCACTTCTGTTAAATAAGTCACGCTTAAAGGAAGTAATACCCTCTACATACAGTTGTGGTCAGAAGTTTAAATACACTCATCATGGGCATGAATGTCATGATAATTTTGGGCTGTTAATGATTTCCTTAAACTGTTCTTTTTCCAGGGTGGAATGATTGTACAGCAATGCATATTTAATGACTTCAAAAAACAAGAATTGAGTGCACAAGTTTGAATTTATTTTGGATTTTCTCTAATCCACAGAGAGTCAAAATTATACATACAGGCTCAAATATATACATACATTCACTTAAATCTGTTAATAAGTTGTGCTGAAGGTTCTACAATGTCTTTTAACTTGACAAGGCTAAGGCCGATTAACTTCTCGTTAGTCATCATGATTGATTACAACTGGTAGTTTCTCTTTGCCAGCATAAAAAGGATTTGTTTGACAGCACTCATCAGATTGACCAATACTCAGAACCATGGGAAAGTCCAAGGGACTCAGTGAAGGTCTAAGAAGGAGAATTGTAGATTTACACAAGTTGGGAAGGTCTCTTGGAGCCATTTCTAAACAACTGCAGATTCCAAGATCAGTTCAAACAATTGTACGTAAGTACAAGTTATTTGGATGTGTCACCACTTTGGCAAGGTCTGGAAACGTGTTACCCTCAGATGAGAGGAAATTGGTTATTCCTGGGTTGTTCCTGAACAACCCAGGAACCACCAAGGCTCAAGCCTACCATGAACTGGAAACAGCTGGAACACCAGCGGCACTGTCCACAGTGAAGCAAGTTTTACATCGCCATGGACTGAGAGGGTGCTGACTAAGAAAGAAACCCCTGCTTCAAAATCGACACCTTCAAGCTCGACTGAAATTTGCAGCTGCCCACATGGACAAGCCAAATGCCTTCTGGAGAAAAGTTTTATGGTCAGACGAGACAAAGATTGAGCTATTTGGCCACAATGACAATCGGTATGTTTGGAGGCGTTAAGGTGAGGCTTTCAAATCTAAGAACACTATACAGACTGTCAAGCATGGTGGTGGTAGCATCATACTCTGGGGCTGTTTTGCTGCCAGTGGTACTGGTGCATTGCACAAAGTGGATGGAATAATGATGAAGTAGGACTACCTCCAAATTCTTCAACTTCACCTCAAATCAACAGCTAGATGGTTGAAACTTCCAAGTTCACAATTGGGTGTTCCAACAGGACAATGATCCCAAACACACATCAAAACTGGTTTTGGAATGGATAAAACAGGCTAACATTAAGAATGGCCTTCCCAAAGCCCTGACCTCAACCCTGTTGAAAATTTGTGGCCTACTCTTAAAAGCCGGGTCCGTGCCAGGAAACTAACCAATTTGAATGAACTCTACCAATTCTGCCAAGAAGAGTGGTCAAATATCCAGCCAGAATTATGCCAGAAGCTTGTTAATAGTTACCCAAAGCGTCTGGTCGAGGTGCAACTTGCTAAGGGACATTTAACCAAATATTAGTGGGGGTGTACGTATATATTTGAGCCTGTATGTATAATTTTGAACCTGTGTGGTTTATTTTGGATTTTCTCCAAAATAAATTCAAACTTGTGCACTCAATTCTTGTTTTTTGAAGTCGTTAAAGATGTATACTGTATAATCATTCCACCCTGGAAAAAGAACAGTTCAAGGAAATCATTAACAGCCCAGAATTACCATGACGTTCATGCCCCATACTTCAGACCACAACTCTATCTGTCTACAGTGGGGCAAAAAAGTATTTAGTCAGCCACCAATTGTGCAAGTTCTTCCACTTACGTAAAAAGATGAGAGAGGCCTGTAATTTTCATCATAGGTACACTTCAACTATGAGAGACAGAAGGGGGGGGGGAAAGAATCCAAGAAATCACATTGTAGGATTTTTAATGAATTAATTGGTAAATTCCTCGGTAAAATAAGTATTTGGTCACCTACAAACAAGCAAGATTTCTGGCTCTCACGGACCTGTAACAACTTCTTTAAGAGGCTCCTCTGTCCTCCACTCATTACCTGTATTAACGGCACCTGTTTGAACTCATTATCAGTGTAAAAGACACCTGTCCACAACCTCAAACAGTCACATTCCAAACTCCACTATGGCCAAGACCAAAGAGCTGTCAAAGGACACCAGAAACAAAATTGTAGACCTGCACCAGGCTGGGAAGACTGAATCTGCAATAGGTAAGCAGCTTGGTGTGAAGAAATCAACTGTGGGAGCAATTATTAGAAAATGGAAGACATACAAGACCACTGATAATCTCCCTCAATCTGGGGCTCCACGCAAGATCTCACCCCGTGGGGTCAAAATGATCACAAGAACGGTGAGCAAAAATCCCAGAACCACACGGGGGGACCTAGTGAATGACCTGCAGAGAGCTGGGACCAAAGTAACAAAGGCTACCATCAGTAACACACTACGCCGCCAGGGACTCAAATCCTGCAGTGTCAGACATGTCCCCCTGCTTAAGCCAGTACATGTCCAGGCCCATCTGAAGTTTGCTAGAGAGCATTTGAATGATCCAGAAGAGGATTGGGAGAATGTCATATGGTCAGATGAAACCAAAATAGAACTTTTTGGTAAAAACTCAACTTGTCATGTTTGGAGGAGAAAGAATGGGGTTGGAAACATCATGCTTTGGGGCTGTTTTTTCTGCAAAGGGACCAGGCCGACTGATCCGTGTAAAGGAAAGAATGAATGGGGCCATGTGTCATGAGATTTTGAGTGAAAACCTCCTTCCATCAGCAAGGGCATTGAAGATGAAACGTGGCTGGGTCTTTCAGCATGACAATGATCCCAAACACACCACCCGGGCAACGAAAGAGTGGCTTCGTAAGAAGCATTTCAAGGTCCTGGAGTGGCCTAGCCAGTCTCAAGATCTCAACCCCATAGAAAATCTTTGGAGGGAGTTGAAAGTCCATGTTGCCCAGCAACAGCCCCAAAACATCACTGCTCCAGAGGAGATCTGCATGGAGGAATGGGCCAAAATACCAGCAAGAGTGTGTGAAAACCTTGTGAAGACTTACAGAAAATGTTTGACCTCTGTCATTGCCAACAAAGGGTATATAACAAAGTATTGAGATGAACTTTTGTTATTGACCAAATACTTATTTTCCACCATAATTTGCAAATAAATTCTTTAAAAATCAGACAATGTGATTTTCTGGATTTTTTTTTCTTCACATTTTGTCTCTCATAGTTGAGGTATACCTATGATGAAAATTACAGGCCTCTCTCATCTTTTTAAGTGGGAGAACTTGCACAATTGGTGACTGACTAAATACTTTTTGCCTCTATCTATCTATCTATCTATCTATCTATCTATCTATCTATCTATCTATCTATCTATCTATCTATCTATCTATCTATCTATCTATCTATCTATCTATCTATCACCCCGATTCCAAAAAAGTTGGGACAAAGTACAAATTGTAAATAAAAATGGAATGCAATGATGTGGAAATTTCAAAATTCCATATTTTATTCAGAATAGAACATAGATGACATATCACATGCTTAAACTGAGAAAATGTATAATTTAAAGATAAAAATTAGGTGATTTTAAATTTCATGACAACAACACATCTCAAAAAAGTTGGGACAAGCCCATGTTTACCACTGTGAGACATCCCCTTTTCTCTTTACAACAGTCTGTAAACGTCTGGGGACTGAGGAGACAAGTTGTTCAAGTTTAGGGATAGGAATGTTAACCCATTCTTGTCTAATGTAGGATTCTAGTTGCTCAACTGTCTTAGGTCTTTTTTGTCGTATCTTCCGTTTTATGATGCGCCAAATGAAGCCACTCCTATGGGTGAAAGATCTGGACTGCAGGCTGGCCAGTTCAGTACCCGGACCCTTCTTCAACGCAGCCATGATGCTGTAATTGATGCAGTATGTGGTTTGGCATTGTCATGTTGGAAAATGCAAGGTCTTCCCTGAAAGAGACGTCGTCTGGATGGGAGCATATGTTGCTCTACAACCTGGATATACCTTTCAGCATTGATGGTGTCTTTCCAGATGTGTAAGCTGCCCGTGCCACACGCACTAATGCAACCCCATACCATCAGAGATGCAGGTTTCTGAACTGAGCGCTGATAACAACTTGGGTCGTCATTCTCCTCTTTAGTCCGAATGCATGGATTAAAGTTTTCCGTCGCTACGACGGATTTCCGTCAACTGGGAGCGCTAAAGGTCAGTAATGAGAGTGATGCAGATCCAAGGGGGAAAAAAGGGGGGGTAGGCCCATAGGTCTGACACCGATGTGATTTAGAACTTCACCAAGCTGCTGTGATTGCCTCTTGTTGAACCCTTTCTTGTGCTATGTTTGAGTATATGTAAAGGAATAAGTTGTTGCGCTAAATAGGCATAAATAAATAAATAAATAAATACAGCCTCCACTGCTGTCTAGTCCCAGGGAGGCTCGGCGTAGGCCACTGATGAAACTATTTGGCTGTCCTACTACTAGGCAACTAGGTTACTTGTCTATTACTAATACTAGGCCTTTTGTAGAAGTAATAATGATATTTGCCTACTGAAAGGTGATCAGGTGAAAAAGTTGAAGCAGCAGCAAGATCTATGCTATTAAGCGTTTTAGGTTAAACAGGCTTCGGCAGACAATGTTCTGGAAAGGCTGTATTTTTCTTTGGTTTGATTAGCCTACGATTTAATCTTTAAACATTATGGTTTCAGCAGTTCGCTTAAACATTGGAGGCTACAGAGTCGGGCTGCAAGATTTCCCGACACTTGTTTAAGATGCCAAACTTCATAGTAAGGAGAAAATAATTCCACAGTATTTAGTGCCTCGTCAGTCTCAAAAATTAATAGTGAAGGACCAACGCGAATTAAGTCCCAAAAGAAAAAAACATCTCGTAGGCCTATATTTTACATTTTCAAAAAAGTCCGGAATTGGAAGTCGGTCAGTGGAGTGTAATGAAGTGTCTCATTCACTAAGGTCGGAAAACAGTGGAGAAAACAGCTATTGCTTAAATAGGCGACTAATGTTTTACATTAGTAATTTAATGTATGTGACAAATCAATTCATTGATTAAATAGATAAAGAAGCGAATACTCCCAAGCTCAAAATTCAGGAAAGTGGCTCCGGTGTCGCAAGTGCACAAGAACAGTGATTTGAAAGTTAACCTAATGAATTTGTGCGTGCGCGTGCGATTTCATGAAGAACCGGGACAATTGGCATTCGGTGAAAGATTCACACCTATACTCATTATATTCGCGCGCGCCCTCTCGCCCACTGTTGCTTTGTTTTCCCGATTTACACGCGTGTCTGAAGATGGAGTTTTCAGAAATCTCCACTCTGCTATGCGTCTTTTTTATCCGGCTACATGTAGGTTATCACTGCGCAAAGCCTCTTATGCTGAAATGGTAGTAATATTTGTTAAAATTATAGTAGGCTAATTTCCACAATAATTGGTAAAATGGCACAAGGGATGTGATGGGGGGATGGCCGTTTTATAAGGGGAATGATTTGAGATTTTAATTTCAGAAGGGGGATGCCTCCCCCCACATCCCCCCTCAACTCGAGTACTGCGTATAAGGCCATATTTCACCTGACATAGGCCCTTCGATTTCCATCACTAGAGTGCGTCAAATTACTTTCGGTTTTGCGGACGTGCTTCTTTTAAATGAAGGCACAGATGTGTCAGACATCGACAAAACGGTAAAGAATAAGTGGAGATGGGCTTGGCGAAATGAAATGGGCGATAATGGCAAGCCATTTAGTTCATGGTGCAAAAAGATGAAAATGGCAGGTGTGAGCTTTTGTGTAGTTTGCCATAAAAAAAGTCTATGGAAGCAATGGCAAAAAACTAGATGCCTTTGGCTTCACTGCGAAGAAGCAGAAAAAGTGAACTTTCACTTTACTTTTCTTGCAAGTTCTTTCTGTTCCACTCTTTTGAAAGCACGGTTCAAGTTCAACTGCACTTGCACTTTTTGAAATTGTTGAAATAAATTTGCACTTTGCGCTGAAAACTTGATGTTTCATCATTTATAGCCAGTAATGACAATGGTCAAGTCTTGCCTTAGCTTTAGTCATTGTTAAAATTATGTAAATGTACTATAAGTAGAGGCCTAGGGGATAATGGACAACACGGCATTTAAAATTTGACGCATCGCTGATGTGGTAGGGGCCAACGACATGGAGCTTTTTTTTTTCAGTCAGATGATTTTTTTTTTTGCTTTAATCCATGTCCGAATGACACGGCGTCCCTGATTTCCATAAAGAACTTCAAATTTTGATTCGTCTGACCACAGAACAGTTTTCCACTTTGCCACAGTCCATTTTAAATGAGCCTTGGCCCAGAGAAGACGTCTGCGCTTCTGGATCACGTTTAGATACGGCTTCTCCTTTGAACTATAGAGTTTTAGCTGGCAACGGTGGATGGCACGGTGAATTGTGTTCACAGATAATGTTCTCTGGAAATATTCCTGAGCCCATTTTGTGATTTCCAATACAGAAGCATGCCTGTATGTGATGCAGTGCCTTCTAAGGGCCCGAAGATCACGGGCACCCAGTATGGTTTTCCGACCTTGACCCTTACGCACAGAGATTCTTCCAGATTCTCTGAATCTTTTGATGATATTATCAAGTTTCAAGTTTATTTGTACAGCGCTTTTAACAATAAACATTGTCGCAAAGCAGCTTTACAGAATTTGAACGACTTAAAACATGAGCTAATTTTATCCCTAATCTATCCCCAATGAGCAAGCCTGTGGCGACGGTGGCAAGGAAAAACTCCCTCAGACGACATGAGGAAGAAACCTCGAGAGGAACCAGACTCAAAAGGGAACCCATCCTCATTTGGGCAACAACAGACAGCCTGACTATAATATTAACAGTTTTAACAGATATAACCCTCAACTGTCCTCATGGGGCCGTCCTTCACAGGAGTGGGGCGATAAAACTCCGACCAGACACAGGGCACCAGGATGGATCAAGCAGGTCCGAGGGGCAGAAGAGGCCAGCATCTCAATCCCAGGATCAACATGTAACTCAGAGGGACAGATGGGGGGGAAGAGAGAGAGAGAAAGAAAACACGTTGTTAGGTATGCCCTAAAAATGACAAGTATTAAATCTGTGTGGTAGGCTCGCAGAGACGAGAGTCTTTACATCAGGCATAACACACAACAATGGCATGTTAATATGGTAAAAAATATATCATGACCTGCTCTGGCTGGATGCTTGATTGGGTGATGGGAGCACACTCCTCAGCAATGATGAGATGCAGATGGGACCCTTAGGCCTGGCCAAGACAATTCAGTTACATTTCACCGGGTCTGGGACATGCGACAGAATGTCTGACGGCCGATTCCCTGCAGGCTACGATAGCCAGTCGAGGTCCCCACCGTCTCCACCAAAAGATTTCCTGTTGACTCCATGTAACTCAGAGGGACAGATTTGGGGGGGGGGGGTGTGTGTGTAAGAAAACACAGGTGGTTAGGTATGCCCAATGTCACCTGAATAAGTAGGAACAGTATACATATTGCACCGAGTACAAGCAGGGACTCCGGCAACTAACTATGACAGCATAACTAAAAGGAGAGAGCCAGAAGGTAACACAGGCATGAGGGAGCCCCGGGACATAAAGCAGCCAGCCACTACACCGTCAACAAACTCGAGTGAGCAAGCGAGTGGGGACTGACAGCATCCATACATCCCATTTTACCAAAACACTCTATGTCTGAGGACCCTCCAGATCTACTCCTTTACCTCATAAACACCATTAACAAAAGGCTTGACTAAACAGATATGTTTTCAGCCTAGACTTAAATGCTGAGACTGTGTCTGATTCCCGAACATTACTTGGAAGGCTGTTCCATAACAGTGGGGCTATGTAAGAAAAGGCTCTGCCCCCTGATGTAGCCTTCACTATACGAGGTACCAGCAGATAGCCTGCACCTTTTGATCTAAGTAGGCGTGGCGGGTCATAGAGGAGCAGAAGTTCACTCAGGTACTGTGGTGCGAGACCATTTAGTGCTTTAAAGGTCAATAGTAGTATTTTATAATCAATACGAAATTTGATTGGGAGCCAATGCAGTGTGGATAAGACAGGCGTGATGTGGTCATATTTTCTAGTTCTAGTAAGGACTCTTGCTGCGGCATTTTGAACTAACTGGAGCTTGTTTATGCACTTATTGGAACATCCAGACAGTAAGGCATTACAATAATCCAACCTGGAGGTAACGAAAGCATGGACTAGTTTTTCTGCATCGTGCAATGACATTAAATTTCTTATCTTTGCAATATTTCTGAGATGAAAGAAAGCTATCCGGGTGATGTTATCATTGTGAGTTTCGAATGAAAGACTGGGGTCAATAATCACTCCGAGGTCTTTTACTGCTGCACGTGAAGAAACAGAAAGGCCATCCAGAGTTACTGTGTAATCAGAAAACTTACTTCTAGCTGTATGTGGTCCTAGCACAAGTACTTCAGTCTTGTCAGAGTTAAGCAGAAGGAAATTTATAAGCATCCAGTGTCTAATGTCCTTAACACATTCCTCAATTTTATTAAGCTGGTGTCTCTCATCAGGTTTTGCAGAGACATACAACTGTGTGTCATCAGCATAACAGTGGAAACTAATACAATGTTTACGAATAATATCGCCCAGAGGTAACATATATAGAGAAAAAAGCAGTGGACCCAAGACAGAACCTTGTGGAACACCAAACTTTACCTCGGTACGTCTAGAAATATCACCATTTATATCAACATACTGATAACGATCAGTTAGATAAGACCTGAGCCAGGAGAGGGCCATTCCCTTAACTCCCACAACATTTTCTAGTCTATCCAGAAGAATGGAATGATCAATGGTATCAAATGCTGCACTAAGGTCAAGCAACACAACTAGCGAGACACAGCCCTGATCAGACGCCAACAGTAGGTCGTTTACTACTTTAACCAGTGCTGTCTCTGTGCTATGATGAGGTCTAAATCCTGACTGATACATTTCATGGATGTTATTCCTATGTAAATATGAGCATAACTGCTGTGCCACAGCTTTTTCAAGGATCTTGGAGATAAAGGGGAGGTTTGATATTGGCCGATAATTGGACAGCTGACAGGGATCAAGGTCAGGTTTTTTAATCAGGGGTTTGATAACTGCTAGTTTAAAGGATTTGGGTACATAGCCAATCATAAGAGAAGAATTTATTATTTTTAGAAGCGGTTCAATTACTCCAGGCATTATCTGTTTGAATAGATGTGTCGGTAAGGGATCTAGTACGCAAGTTGAGGCTTTTGATGTAGAGATTAATGAAAGTAATTCAGTTTCTTCTAGGGGAGTAAAACATTCTAACTGATGATCTGATACAGTTATATTGTTAACTACAAGGTCACTTTCATTGTCTAACCTTAAATTAGTAGTTTGAATTTTTTTGTCGGATATTCTCAATTTTGTCATTAAAAAAATTCATGAAGTCGTTGCTACTACATACTGCAGGTGTGCATGTGTTGATAGTGGACTTATTCCTGGTTAATTTTGCTACTGTATTAAATAGGAATCTAGGATTATTTTTGTTATCTTCTATTAGGGAGGAGAAATATGTTGATCTCGCAGCACTAAGAGCTTTTCTATACTTCAGGAAGCTCTCCTTCCAAGCTAATTTGAACACTACCAATTTTGTTTGACGCCATTTACGTTCCAATTTTCGAGTGGTCTGTTTTAATGTGCGAGTGTCATCATTATACCAGGGTGCTAATTTTTTGTCTCTGACCATTTTCCTTTTTAGAGGAGCTACATTATCTAAAGTATGGCGGAATGTTGACTCTAAGCATTCAGTTGCCTGATCAAGTTCTGCAGGGGCTGACAGTGACCCAATCAAAGTTGACAGCTCTGGGAGATCATTTATAAAGCTCTGTGCAGTAGTTGACGTGAAAGTATGTTTAATACAGTAGCGTGGTGAGGTGCATATATTATTACTCAGACATATTTTGAATGAGATGAGACAATGATCTGAGATAACTTCAGACTGTGGAAGTATGACTATATTGTCTACGTTTAATCTGAATGTTAGTATTAGATCAAGGGTGTGACCACCATTATGGGTCGGTCCTATGACATTCTGCTTAATCCCGACTGAATCTAAGATGGACACAAACGCTGTTTTTAAAGGGTCTTCTGGGTTATCGAAGTGAATATTAAAATCTCCGACAACTAAAGCTTTGTCTAAGGAAATAACCAAATCTGAGATAAAATCTGCAAATTCAGAAAGAAACTCAGAATATGGCCCCAGGGGCCTGTAAATAATAAGCAATGGAATTAACTGGGTAGACTTATTTTTCGAGGCTACATACATTATATTAGTATGAAGAACTTCAAATGTATTAAATTTATAACCAGGTTTGTGTGTTACACCTAGATAATCGTTATAAATAACCGCGACGCCTCCTCCTCTGCCAGTTAGACGAGGCTGGTGTATATAACTGTATCCAGGAGGACTCGCTTCATTTAATGCTATATATTCATTTGGCTTAATCCATGTTTCTGTTAAACACAGTACATTAAACTCCTGATCAGTAATGAGTTCATTAACCATTAGCGCTTTAGATGTAAGAGATCTAATATTTAATAGCCCCACCTTTAGATCAAAGGTGCTGGCAGCAGCTGTACAGTCAGTCTGATCTAATTTTATATTGATTAGGTTACTGGAACAAACTCTCTGAAAATTTCTACCTTTTTGTTGAGCTCGGGGAACAGACACAGTCTCGATGTGGTGGGCCCTGAGTGACGACTCTGTGCAGCTAGCAGACAGTCGGTTTAGCCTGTTCGTCTGCTCCCTGGCCTTGGCTCTGGATTGTCAGAAATTAACTAGGCCTGTTCTGAGACTATGACCTATGCTGCAGGAAATGAGAGCAGCACCTTCCCGAGTGGGATGGATACCATCCCGCCCTAACAGGCCAGCAGTGCCCTCAAAATTAGCCCAATTATCTATAAAGCCCACACTGTTTTCAGAGCACCACCTGGACAGCCAGCAGTTCAGCGACCATAACCTGCTGTAAGCTACATCGCCACGCCGCATTGGGATGGGGCCAGAGCATACTACAGCATCGGACATCGCCTTCGCTAATTTAAACACCTCTACAAAGTTACTCTTAGTAACCTCAGACTGACGAAGGCGTATATCATTAGCTCCTGCATGGATAACTATCTTTGAGAACCTGTGCTTGCCTAGGACCCTAAGATTACCTGCTATGTCCAGCGCCCTGGCTCCCGGTATACACCTGACTAAAGCTGCTGGTGCACCTAAAGGCTGAGCTAATTTCACGTGCCGTATGATGGAGTCCCCTATAACCAGAGCTCTTTCAGGTTTCTCAGTGGGTGCATCACTAAGGAGAGCAAACCTGTTCGACACATGACGCGGAGAGGAGTGGTGCTCCCGTGGGCGAGCCTCAGCGGTAGCTTTGGCTCTACGCTTATGCCGCCGAGCCGTCACCCATTCGCCCCACTGTAAGGGCTCTAATGCCGGAGTTGGGGGATTGCTAACTCCACCTAGGGCGTCCAGACTTTCCCTAACAGAAACTACACTGTTCTCACGCTCACTAACCTGCTCTAAAGCCTGGACACGCGCTTCTAGCACTGAAATCTTCTCCGTCAGAGAGCTAACTAATCTGCACTTATCACAAGTAAAGCTAATAGAGCTATCGCTAGTGACGGAGGAAGAATGACTAAACATCCTGCACTCAGCACACTGAACAGGCTGAAGGTGTGCCATGATGAAAAGATTCACGTACCTTAAATGAAGATCTGTTGATATTAAAGCAGATCAGATGGCCTCCGCTTGTGGACTTTACACAGGAGGAGAGAAAAAGAAAGCTTCCGGTCTCGGCGTTCTTCTGAAAAAAGAAAGAGAAAAAACCGGGAAAAAAACCGGAAAAAGGAAAGCGAAAGTGAAAAGTACACTTTTTTTTATATTATGCACTGTAGATGATGATATGTTCAAACTCTTTGCAATTTTACACTGTCGAACTCCTTTCTGATATTGCTCCACTATTTGTTGGCGCAGAATTAGGGGGATTGGTGATCCTCTTCCCATCTTTACTTCTGAGAGCCACTGCCACTCCAAGATGCTCTTTTTATACCCAGTCATGTTAATGACCTATTGCCAGTTGACCTAATGAGTTGCAATTTGGTCCTCCAACTGTTCCTTTTTTGTCCCTGTAACTTTTCCAGCCTCTTATTGTCCCTGTCCCAACTTTTTTGAGATGTTTTGCTGTCATGAAATTTCAAATGAGCCAATATTTGACATGAAATTTCAAAATGTCTCACTTTCGACATTTGATATGTTGTCTATGTTCTATTGTGAATACAATATCAGTTTTTGAGATTTGTAAATTATTGCATTCAGTTTTTATTTACAATTTACTTTGTCCCAACTTTTTTGGAATCAGGGATCTATCTATCTATCTATCTATCTATCTATCTATCTATCTATCTATCTATCTATCTATCTATCTATCTATCTATCTATCTATCTATAGTCCCCTCCAAAAGTATTGGAACGGCAAGGTCAATTCCTTTGTTTTTTTTTTTTTTTGTACACTGAAGACATTTGGGTTTCAGATCAAAAGATGAATATGAGACAAAAGTTCAGAATTCCAGCTTTTATTTCATGGTATTTACATCTAGATGTGTTAAACAACTCAGGACAGAGCACCTTTTCTTTGAACCCACCCACTTTTCAAGTGAGCAAAAGTATTGGAACCTGTGACTGATGGGTGTTTCTAGTTGCTCAGGTGTTGCCTTTTAGATTGATTGCTGAAACTTTAAATAGTTCTTGTTTTTGGCTTTGGGTTTCACCTGTGAAAACTGTATTTGCTGCTAAGCAAACATGAAAACCAGAGAGCTGTCAATGGGAGAAAAGCAAACCATTTTGAAGCTGAGAGAAGAGGGAAAATCGATCAGAGCTATTGCACAAACATTGGGCATAGCTAGTACAACAATTTGGAATGTACTGAAAAAGAAAGAAACTACTGGTGTACTGAGCAACAAACATCGAACAGGTCGGCCAAGGGTAACAACAGCAGTTGATGTCAGAAACATTGTGAGAGCTGTGAAGAAACACCCAAAGACAACAGTCAGTGACATCACTGCCAAACTCCACAGGGCAGGGGTGAAGGTATCACAATCCACTGTTCGAAGAAGACTTTGAGAGAAGAAATATAGAGGCCATACCACAAGATGCAAACCACTCATCAGCAAAAAGAATCAGAAGGCTAGATTGGATTTTGCAAAGAAGTTCAGAGATCAGCCACAAAAGTTTTGGGACAAAGTTTTATGGACTGATGAGACCAAGATTAACCTCTACCAAAGTGATGGAAAGGCCAAAGTATGGAGAAAGAAAGGATCTGCTTATGATCCAAAACATACAAGCTCATCTGTGAAGCATGGTGGAGGTAATGTCATGGCTTGGGCTTGCATGGCTGCTTCTGGAACGGGCTCACTAGTCTCTATTGATGATGTAACTCATGATGGTTGCAGCAGAATGAATTCTGAAGTCTACAAAACCATTTTGTCTGGCAATTTACAGAAAAATGCATCCAAACTAATTGGGAGAAGCTTCATCATGCAACAAGACAATGACCCAAAACACACTGCCAACACAACAAAGGACTTCATCAGGGGGAAAAACTGGAAGGTCTTGGACTGGCTAAGTCAATCACCGGACCTTAACCCAATAGAGCATGCATTTTACCTCCTGAAGAGGAGACTGAAGGGAGAAACCCCCAGAAACAAACAACAACTGAAAGAGGCTGCAGTAAAGGCCTGGAACAGCATTTCAAATGAAGAATGCAACAGCCTGGTGAAGTCAATGGGTCGCAGGCTCAATGCAGTTATTGCAAGTAAGGGTTATGCCACCAAATATTAAATGTTATTCACTTTAAGTTAATTTAATAATGTCTGTTCCAATACTTTTGCTCACTTGAAAAGTGGGTGGGTTCAAAGAAAAGGTGCCCTGTCCTGAGTTGTTTAACACATCTAGATGTAAATACCATGAAATAAAAGCTGGAATTCTGAACTTTTGTCTCATATTCATCTTTTGATCTGAAACCCAAATGTCTTCAGTGTACAAAAAAAAACCCACAAAGGAATTGACCTTGCCATTCCAATACTTTTGGAGTGGACTCTATCTATCTATCTATCTATCTATCTATCTATCTATCTATCTATCTATCTATCTATCTATCTATCTATCTATCTATCTATCTATCTATCTATCTATCTATCTATCTATCAGCGTCTGCTGTGGCTGATGAGTCCAATGTTTGAGAGACAAACTCTGCCACAGGTTTTGCAAACGTTAGTTGGTCCTTGATGAGATGCTGGGTGGTGCTCTTTTCGTCTCTGCCTTTTTTCAGCTGCATCAAGCTTGATTGCCTCTTCACCTTTCTTGAGCTGATGGTGTAAGATACTTTTCCGTCTGGTGCGATTGCTTGCAGCATCTTCCCAATTCTCTGTGTTGATGTTCAGGGCTTTCATATCACATTTCCATGCATCTATGAAACACAGCTGGGGCGGCCAACAGTTTACCAGAGGACAGTTCTCCATACAGGATGTCCTTAGGAATGTGTCCATCTTGCATATGGCAGACGTGGCCCAACCAGCGCAGTCTGCGTTGTCTCAACAGTGTACAGATGGAGGGTAGACCAGTACGAGAGAGGACCTCAGTGTTTGTGACTTTGTCATGCCAAGGATGTGACGTAGGTAGCAGAAGTGGAAGGTATTCAGCTTACACTCCTGCTTGGAGTATGTGGTCCAAGACTTGCTGCCATACAAGAGTGTGTTTACTAACACTTGCGCTGTATACAGCTGCTTTAATTTTGATAGTGAACTTGGGGTTTTCCCAGGCATGAGTTGTGAGTCTAGAAAGGGAAGTTGCTGCCTTTCTGATGCGCTTATTAAGCTCTGTATCGAGGGAAAGATTATCACAGATGGTAGAACCCAAGTATGTGGATTGGTGAACAACAACAACAAGCTGGTAGTTGTCGATAGTAATCACTGGTAGTGAAGTCATGCCCTGGCTTAGGATCTTTGTCTTTTTCAGACTGATAGTAAGGCTGAACTCTTTACAGACCTCTGAGAAGCGATCCATAAGTGAGTTCTTCCTCACTGTGGGTAGTGACATCATCTGCAAAGAGCAGTTCCTTTATCAGCACTCTGCGTGCTTTGGTTTTAGCCTTAAGCCTAGTGATGTTGAAAAGGTGATCGTCAGATCTGGTGTGAAGGTAAATGCCTTTGGTAGAGGTGCCAAAGGTGTGCCTCAGGAGCATGGAAAGAAAACGCCAAAGAGGGTTGGGGCAAGGACACATCCTTGTTTGACGCCACTATGAATTTCAAAGGGTTCTGATGAACTGCCGTCATACTGGACTGTTGCTTTCATGTCACTGTGAAATAATCTAATGATGCTGTGCAGCTTTGGTGGACATCCAGTTTTGAGGAGGATTTGAAAGAGGCCATCTCTGCTTGCCAAGTCAAAAGCTTTGGTAAGGTCAATGAAGGCGACACGCAAGGCAACAACAAGGGTTGGTGTTGTTCCCTGCACTTCTCTTGGAGTTGATGAAATGAGAAGATCATGTCTACAGTAGCTCTACACCCACATTGGGATTCAGGGTAGATTCGTTCAGCCAACTTTTGGAGGCGCACTAGCACCACGCGTGCAAAGAGTTTCCCGGTGACACTCAGAAGGGAGAGGCCCCTATAGTTGTTGCAGTCACTTTTGTCTCCTTTGTTTTTGTACAGTGTAACAGTCTTGGCATATCTCATATCTTGGGGCATGGCTCCATCTTTCCAGCATTGACAAAGCAGTTTGAATAGGGGCTGCAGTAGTGTGGTCTTACAGCACTTAATCAGGTCTGGTGGAATTTCATCATTTCTGGGGGCTTTGCCTATAGGTATACTATCAATAGCTTGGCTGAGTTCAGCCAATGTTGGCTCTACGTCAAGCTCAACCATAGTAGGTAGACATTCAATGGTATTTAGTGCTGGGTTAGTGACCTTGTTCTTTCTGGAGTACAGTTCAGAGTAAGCTCTACCTATTTCTCCATCTGCTTTCCTCTGTCTGTAATGACTTCTCTGCTGGACGACTTAAGTGGTGATGTTTTACTCTGAGTGGGTCCGAGGGCCTTCTTGATCCCATCATACATCCCTGTAATGTTTCCTGTTGCAGCTGCTGTTTCGATGTCCACGCTGAGCTGTTGCCAGTACTCATTAGCACAACGCTTGGCAGCCTGTTGAACTTTACTCCTCGTAGTTCTGAGTGGAGCACAGAAGCACAGCAGGCCAGAACTGAGTTCTCAGAAACTTTTATTTTTTACTGTATATGTGGCTTTTAAGCTCATTCATTCTCTCACACGCACACGCACATGCATTCTGGTCGGGAGAGAGCTCCCTTCCTCTGCTCTCTCTCTCCTTTTACAGGGCGCGGTCACTGGGGAAGACACACAAACACAGGTTAATTTACGTCAGGTGCAGTGATTCTGCCACTTACCTTCCCTGACTCCGCCCTCCATTCACAGACCAACGCTTGACCACGCCCCCGCTGCCACAGGTATGAAGATGAACGCGCCTTACGATAATCAAGTCTAGTTAGTGCCAATACTTAGAGCGAGGATGGCACCAAGAGACTTTATGCTGGGGCTTTGTCTTGGGAATACGAGTTGGTTACACAAAGGCCATGGTAGGAGCAAAACTCCAACAGACGCTGTCCGTTCTCATTGATCATACCAATACTGAACTGACCTAAGTATGAGGGCCATGAATCGTGGTCCGCTCCTACTCTAGCATTGAAGTTGCCCGAGAGGAGGAGCTGGTCTCAGCTTGGGATATTACTGATCACAGTTTCAAGCTGTTCGTAGAACAGATCTTTGATCTCCATAGATGAGGATAGTGTAGGGGCATATATGCTAACAAGAATAACTGGACCAGCGGTAGTGTGGAGGTGGAGCATGAGAAGTCAGTCCAATCCATTGCCACCTGGTTCACCCATTTTTAAGAAGTAATGCCTAACCATGAATCCGACTCCACATACAGAAAGCTCCTCAGAACTCCATCCTTGCCAGAAGAAGGTATAATCCTTTTCCTTCAGTGAACCAGCACCAGCCAACCGTGTTTCCTGCAAAACAGCGATGTCAACCTGAAGTCTTCTCAGTTCATCATTGATGATGGCTGTTTTGCGTACATCATTTATGTCCTGTAGGTTTTTGTTGAGTCCAGTCATCATGGTGTGTACATTCCAGCAACCTAGCTTGAGAGCTAGTTTTTTAATGGTAACTTGTTTTATCTTCTTATTCATGCTCATGATGAGTGTATGTGAACTTCTGACCACAACTGTGTGTGTGTGTGTGTGTGTGTGTGTGTGTGTGTGTGTGTGTGTGTGTGTGTGTGTGTCCTTTAGAGCACAAACTGAGCCAGCTTTTCTGGGGAAAAAAGTCACCCCTCTCTTCCACCGTTCTGGCTGTCCCTCTATACAGACATTGATTTCGGCTCTGTTGCTACCAATCATTCCAGCTCAGAGGCGGAATGACACAGACTCCCCATTCTGTATTCGGATTTTTTATACAAAACAGAAGGTGGAAAAAAGCTGTAAGAATTATGCCTTGAACAGGCTGTGTAAAAGGGGTCTCTCAGAAGTAAAGATGGAGAAGTGTTCACCACTCTGTGAAAGACTGTGTGGGAAAATAGTGCAACAGTTGAAGAATAACATTCCTCAATGTCAAATTGCAAAGAATTTGGGGATCACATCATCTACAGTAGATAATATAATTTCTCCAGATTCTCTGAATCTTTTAATCTCTGTATGCAAGGGACAAAGCCAAAACCCAACATAGGATGTCTGTGATCTTTGGGCTTTCAGGCAACACTGCATTAAAAACAGACATGATTCTATAGTGGAAATCACTGCATGGGCTCAGGAACACTTCTGAAAACCATCATCTGTGAACACAGTTCATCAGTGCATCCACAAATGCAAGTTAAGACCATATATAAACAATATCCAGAAACACTGCTGTCTTCTCTGGGTCTGAGCTCATTTACGATGCGCTGAGGCAAAGTGGAAAACTATTCTCTGGTTTGGCAAATTGAAATTTCACATTCTTTTTGGAAATCATGGACACCGCATCCTCTGGGCTAAAGAGGAGAGGGACCATCCAGCATATTATCAGTGCACAGTTCAAAAGTCAGCATCTTTCATGGTATGGGGGGCATTAGTGCACATGGCATTGGTAGCTTGCACACCTGGGAAGGCACCATTAATGCTGAATTATACAGTGGTGCTTGAAAGTTTGTGAACCCTTTAGAATTTTCTATATTTCTGCATAAGTATGACCTAAAACATCATCGGATTTTCACACAAGTCCTAAAAGTAGAGAAAGAGAACCCAGTTAAACAAATGAGAAATATTATACGTGCTCATTTATTTATTCAAGAAAATGATCCAATATTACATATCTGTGAGTGGCAAAAGTATGTGAACCTTTGCTTTCAGTATCTGGTGTGACCCCCTTGTGCAGCGATAACTGCAACTAAATGTTTGCGGTAACTGTTGATCAGTCCTGCACACTGGCTTGGAGGAATTTTAGCCCATTCCTCCATACAGAACAGCTTCAACTCTGGGATGTTGGTGGGTTTCCTCACATGAACTACTCACTTCAGGTCCTTCCACAACATTTTGATTGGATTAAAGTCAGGACTTTGACTTGGCCATTCCAAAACATTAACTTTATTCTTCTTTAACCATTCTTTGGTAGAATGACTTGTGTGCTTAGGGCCGTTGTCTTGCTGCATGGCCCACCTTCTCTTGAGATTCAGTTCATGGACAGATGTCCTGACATTTTCCTTTAGAATTCGCTGGTATAATTCAGAATTCATTGTTCCATCAATGATGGCAAGCCATCCTGGCCCAGATGCAGCAAAACAGGCCCAAACCATGATACTACCACCACCATGTTTCACAGATGGGATAAGGTTCTTATGCTGGAATGCAGTGTTTTCCTTTCTCCAAACATAACGCTTCTCATTTAAACCAAAAAGTTCTATTTTGGTCTCATCCGTCCACAAAACATTTGTCCAATAGCCTTCTGGCTTGTCCACATGATCTTTAGCAGACTGTAGACAAGCAGCAATGTTCTTTTTGGAGAGCAGTGGCTTTCTCCTTGCAGCCCTGCCATGCACACCATTGTTGTTCAGTGTTTTCCTGATGGTGGACTCATGAACATTAACATTAGCCAATGTGAGAGAGGCCTTCAGTTGCTTAGAAGTTACCCTGGGGTCCTTTGTGACCTCGCCGACTATTACACGCCTTGCTCTTGGAGTGATCTTTGTTGGTCGCCCACTCCTGGGGAGGGTAACAATGGTCTTGAGTTTCCTCCATTTGTACACAGTCTGTCTGTCTGTGGATTGGTGGAGTCCAAACTCTTTAGAGATGGTTTTGTAATGTTTTCCAGCCTGATGAGCAACAGCAACACTTTTTCTGAGGTCCTCAGAAATCTCCTTTGTTCGTGCCATGATACACTTCCAAAAACATGTGTTGTGAAGATCAGACTTTGATAGATCCTTGTTCTTTAAATAAAACAGGGTGCCCACTCACACCTGATTGTCATCCCATTGATTGAAAACACCTGACTCTAATTTCACCTTCAAATTAACTGCTAATCCTAGAGGTTCACATACTTTTGCCACTCACAGATATGTAATATTGGATCATTTTCCTCAATAAATAAATGACCAAGTATAATATTTTTGTCTCATTTGTTTAACTGGGTTCTCTTTATCTACCTTTAGGACTTGTGTGAAAATCCGATGATGTTTTAGGTCATATTTATGCAGAAATATAGAAAATTCTAAAGGGTTCACAAACTTTCAAGCACCACTGTATATAGGTTTTGGAGCAATATGCTGACATCCAGACATCATCTTTTTCAGGGAAGGCCTTGCTTATTTCAGCAAGACAATGCCAGACCGTATTCTGCACGTATTACAACTGCATGGCACCGTAGTAAAATAGTCTGGCTGCTAAACTGGCCTACCTGCAGTCCAGACTTATCGCCTATTGAAAACATTTAATGCATTATGAAGTTCAAAATACAATAAAGGAGACCCCAAACTGCTGAGCAACTGAAACTGTATATCAGGCAAGAATAGGGTAACATTTCACTTTTAAAACTACAGCAATTGGTATCTTCAAAGAGGTACAGTAGATAGCAATGTACTAAGTGTGATAACTGTAATATAAATATGTGCAGAAAGTGCGGGGGGCAACACTGAATGAATATGAAAGGGGAGTGGGCTAGTGCTGGATTTGAGAGTTCAGCATGGTGATGGTGTTGTGGAAGAAACTGTTTCTGAGCCTACTGGTATAGGACCTAAGGCTCCTGTACCATCTCCCTGATGGGAAGAGGATAAACAGTCCATGGTTGGATTGTGAGGTTTTTGTGAGAAAGAGTGGAATAAAATTTCCAAATGAAGATGTGCTAAGTTTGTAGACTCTTACCCAAAAGGACAGAGTGCTATATAACAAGAAAGAGGTGCTTTAGCAAAGTATTAGTTAAGAGGTGTACAACCAGGTTATTCTTTTAAGTTTTTCTTTTTTTCCTTCCCTATATGGCTTCTGTTTGCTTTTTAGTTGAATTTTGTTGTTTATTATATCACAAAGTTGGAAAAAGATCTAACATGATTTATCTTGCAGTTTTAACAGGGTGTGTGTGTGTGTTATATCAACTGGATTAGCTATGATAAATTGTCTGGTGATACCAAATTATATTTGTATAGCATTGTATATTATACTCCAAGTATGCAAGATTAAAATGTATATTAAATGCATATTCCTTATTTTTTAGAAAAGCCCCTGAAAGTTTGCCATAAAATATATTAAAATATTTATTTAGTTATAAAGCAACATTAATAGCACACCATGTAACAGACATCAGGTAAACTTATTAAACTTCATTTTTTGTGCTTAGGCATGCACTTGGGCTCACGCACAAAAGCATGCACACTCAATCATATGAACACTGACATACATACTTGCATGCTCTTTTTGCTTTATACATCTATGAAACAGATATATAATAAACAAATAGTTTTAAAAATGTAATAAAATTAGAAGGGCAAAGTTACAGCATCACTTTCCTGAACATGCTTTTAGAGTTTATTTTGCACTAATTATTGGTTGGCTCTTTAAATTATTATAAATATACTAATCAAGGTTTACTCAACATTGATTTGGATTTCTTTTATTTCCAGTTAAAAACTTATGCTAAGGCAAACTGTCCATCAGAAATAAATAACAACATAAAAAATTGCATAGTAGCTAAAACACCAATAGACTAGCCTATTTAGTGTGAATATTAAACTGTCCTTTTCAGTCATCAATTTTGTATACATAGTCCCTGCTGAAAGTATTGGAACAGCAAGGCTTTTGTTTTTGCTATACACTGAGGACGAAAGATGAATATGAGGTCATAGATCAGAATTTCAGAACAAGCCTGGTAAAGCATCACAAAAGAAGAATGCAGCAGTTTGATAATGTCATTGGATTTCCAGCTTGATGCAGTTGTTGCAACCAAATATGAAGTGTTATTTACCTTAAGAATATCTCTTCCATTACTTTTGCTCACTTAAAAATCGAGAGGTCTAACCACAAAATGTGCCATGTTCCAAGTTGTTTAACGCATCTAGATGTAAATATTAGGAAATGAAATTTGAAATTCTGATTTGTTGTTTCATCTCAAACATGTCTTCAGTGTATAGCAAAAAAAGAAAAAAGAACTGGTGTTGCCCTTCCAATACTTTCAAAGGGGACTTGATACCCATAGTTGTTCATTGAAGCTTTTTTCTTTGACACAGCCTATAAAAGAGGAGGTAGCAGAAGTGGAGAAAGAGTCTTCACAGCCAGCTTAAAAAGTCATAAATATACAGGGCAGACTAATGATGGCTAAACCCCCAAATATGCATCTATTCATTAATTTTTCTCTTGGTGATAAAAAGCATCAGAAATAGTTCATCTTGGTGTGACTATCACACCAGATAGTCACATTGGCACTGATATCTTGATGAAGTTTCTTAACATCTTGTTGGGTTTCTATAATGCAGATCTTTCAAATATTACTTTAGCTTGCATTTTCTAGTAATTGATCTGGTCTTGATTACTGGTCTTGGAGTCTTGGTGAACACCTCTCCAAAAAGTAACTGACAGGAATTCCTGACAGGAATGCCTGTGCACTGGATTGTCATAGTGATGTGCCCATGCCTCATCCTTGTTTTATTTGTTGTTGTTTTCCATTATTGACATCCTAGTGTATATTTTTATATTTCTGTAACAGAGAAGACCACTGGAGCTAAAAATAGGAATGGATGAAGATGACCTAGACACAGATGAAAAGTGTACAATTTGCCTGTCGATGCTTGAGGATGGAGAGGATGTGAGGTAGTATGCAATTTCAAATGTTTTATTAATCAAATTTATTATATTTTCTGTCTACACTTTGATGTGTGTGTGTGTGTGTGTGTGTGTGTGTGTGTGTGTGTGTATATATATATATATATATATATATATATATACACACACACACAGTGCCTTGCAAAAGTATTCATACCCCTTGAACTTTTTCACATTTTTCCACCTTACAACCACGAACTTAAAAGTTTTTTATTGAGATTTTATGGGATAGAACAACACAGAGTAGCACATAATTGTGAAGTGAAACGAAAATGATAAATGGTCTTCAAAATTTTAAACAAATAAAAATCTGAAAAATGTGGTGTGCCATTAGTATTCAGCCCCCTGTACTCTGATACCTCTAAATACAATCCAGTGCAATCAATTGCCTTCAGAAGTCATCTGATTAGTTAATAGAGTCCTACTGTGTGTAATTTACTCTCAGCATAAATACACTTGTTCTGTGTATTTCCTCAGTGGTTTGTTAGAGAACACTGAAGAACAAACAGCATCATGAAGACCAAAGAACTCACCAGACAGGTCAGGGATAAAGTTCTGGAGAAGTTTAAAGCAGGGTTAGGTGATAAAAAAATATCCCAAGCTCTGAACATCTCAAGAAGCACTGTTCAATCCATCATTCAAAAATGGAAAAAGTATGGCACAACTGCAAACCTACCAAGACATGGCCGTCCACCTAAACTGACAGAGCGAGCAAGGAGAGCACTGGTCAGAGAAGCAGCCAAGAGGCCCATGATCACTCTGGAGGAGCTGCAGAAATCCACAGCTCAGGTGGGAAAATCTGTGCACAGGACAACTATAAGTCGTACACTCCACAAATCTGGCCTTTTTGGAAGAGTGGCAAGAAGAGAGCCATTGTTGAAAGACAGACATAAGAAGTCCCGTTTGCAGTTTTGTGAACAGCAATTTTCAAGTCTAGCCACAGATGCTCAATGGGATTTAGGTCTGGACTTTGACTGGGCCATTCTAACACATGAATATTCTTTGATCTAAACCATTCCACTGTAGCTCTGGCTGTATGTTTAGGGTCATTGTCTTGCTGGAAGGTGAATCTCCTTCCCAGTCTCAAGTCTTTTGCAGCCTCCAGCAGGTTTTCTTCCAGGATTGCCCTGTATTTAGCTCCATCCATCTTCCCATCAACTCTGACCAGCTTCCCTGTCCCTGCTGAAGAAAAGCATCCCCATAGCATGATGCTGCCACCACCATGTTTCACAGTGGGGATGGCGTGTGCAGGGTGATGAGCAATGTTAGTTTTCCGCCACACATAGCGCTTTGCATTTAGGCCAAAAAGTTCAACTTTGGTCTCATCTGACCAAAGCACCTTCTTCCACATGTTTGCTGTGTCCCCTACATGGCTTCTGGCAAACTGCAAACGGGACTTGAATGAATGAATGAATGGAAGAAGGTGCTTTGGTCAGATGAGACCAAAGTTGAATTTTTTCAACTTTGGGAAAATCTGTGCACAGGACAACTATAAGTCGGACACTCCACAAATCTGGCCTTGTGAGTGTGTGTGTGTGTATATATATATATATATATATATATATATATATATATATATCGTATTACGTCGCTCCGGAGTTTAAGTCGCATCAGCCAAAAAATGCATTATGAAGACGAAAAAAACATATATACGTCGCACCGGACTACAAGTCGCACTTTTTTGAAGGGTTATTCTATCCATAGAATCTGTGATTCTATCTGATAAGCGGCGCGTGCTGCGCGACTGCATTGTTTATTTAATAAACGAACAGCTGAGCAGTGATAACGCGCCCTTTGCCCTGTAAGTAGCCTAGTCTGATTATTTTAAATATCTACTACTATCTTTAATACTATCACTATCGTTATTACTAATAGCCTATATTATTATAACTAATATTAGTAGCCTATTACTGATGCATTAATCAGTTTGCTTTTAGAATATTTTTACCGGTAGGGCTTATTATCGCCCCATGGCTCTTTCATCTTTGTTATTAAAGCTGTAGTCATCATCGAGGAGTGTCATTCTTCATTTTTGTCGAATTTTATTTCATCAAATCAGAGGTCAAGTAGGCTAGGTATCTCCAAAGACAGGTACGGTAGTAAAAACAACCGTCTAGTGAAAAAAACCAACAACAACCGCTCAGAGAAAAAAACAGGCAGAAAGTGCGCCTGTCAGTTAACGTCATATCAGATAAAAACATTAAACGTTATTCAGACCATTAACACCACAACATCAGAGACGAAGAATAAAGTTCATCTTGGAAGGAGAGTTATTTTTAAAAATGCAAAACAAAATCATTTATAATAGCCCAGAGAAAAACTGGCTGAATATGTACCGTAACATCAAGTTATTCAATAGCCTATAGGCCTAAAATCAGGGCTTAATTTGAGCCGGAACATGACGGAACAAGATCCGTAACCTCCGTTGTCAGATCC
>NC_083578.1:47518371-47523371 GCF_027579695.1 Neoarius graeffei
ATTTGCGATCAAAATGAGCCTTCATTTTCGTTTGTGCTGAGGACAAAGCTTTCTGAGCACATGCACAGGCATTGTGCAAGCGCTCACGAAAGGAACTGACATACTCCAAAATGTTCCGCTGCTTAGGAGCAGTGGTCTCACCCCCCAACTGCTCTCTAAGCAGCTTCAACGGACCTCGAACAGTATGGCCGAACACAAGGTCAGCAGGACTGAAACCTAATGACTCTTGGGTGGTTTCTCGTACAGCAAACAAAAGCAGTGGGAGACCTTCATCCCACTCCTTTGCAGAATCATGACAATAGGTACGAAACATGGATTTAAGAGTCTGATGGAACCTTTCCAGAGCTCCCTGTGACTCTGGATGATAGACACTTGATGTAACGTGTATGACTGACAATTGCTGTAACACCTGTGTAAATAAACGTGACAGAAAGTTTGACCCCTGGTCTGTTTGTACCACTTTGGGCAACCCAAATGTTGAGAAGAAACGAGTAAGAGCTCTAATAACAGACTTCGCTTTAAGCGAACGCAGAGGAAAAGCCTCAGGATACCGTGTGGTTGCGCACATAATTGTCAGGATGAACCTGTTGCCAGATTTAGTTTTAGGCAAAGGGCCAACACAATCCAAAATGATGCGCTCAAATGGTTCACCAATTACTGGGATTGGGTGAAGAGGGGCAGGCGGGACAATTTGATTGGGTTTTCCTGTTACCTGACAGCGATGGCAAGAGCGACAATATCTCACAATATCAGATTTTAACCCTGGCCAGAAAAAGTAGCGAAGAACACGATGGTAAGTCTTCTTAATGCCTAGATGGCCAGCAAAATCATGATCATGGCCCAAGGTCAAAACATGAAGCCGAAATTTAGCAGGAACAACCACTTGATAAACAGTCTTCCACTGCAAATCATGATTTAATGGTGTCCACTTCCTCATCAACACCCCACCTTCCCAATAATAAGACACAGTCTTACTCGCCGTTTTCCCCTTCCCATCAGCTATAGCGCGACATCTAGCCAATGACGGGTCTTTTGTTTGCTCAATTTTAAGCAATTCGCGGTCAACGGGTACAGACAGAGTATGAACATTCTCAACAGACGTAGTCACCGACTTCGGAACTTCAACACCATCGGGCATGAACAGCAACCGATGTGGTGAATTCCCTGAAGAGTCGGGGCTCAGCACAATTGGATTCTCCAACGACATAAATGTATCGCACAAATCTTCACTGTTGGACTGGCGAGCTTGAGCTCTCGTCACCACACTCACCGGAAAAACATCAGAGAGGCCTGGTCCGACCTCAATGGTCTCTAACGGAGTCGAACACACTTCAGGAAGAGAAAATACTTTTTTCCCACATAGATCATTCCCCACAAGAAACTGAATACCACTCATCGGTAACTGAGAACAGACAGCTACTTTTACATCCCCAGAGATCAAATTACTTTGAATATGAACGGTGTGCAAAGGCGCACAGTTAAATGTCCCATTTCAATGCCTTGCACCAATACATCCGTTCCACAATAGCTGTCGTCAGAAAATGGCAAAACTGAAGACAGAACAAAACTCTGGGCAGAGCCTGTATCTCGTAACATTCGAACCGGTACGCTGTCTTTGCCCCCTGGGAATGATAACTTCCCTTCAAACACAAACGGATTATAAGTTGAATCCACTTGTTCACCACAATTATTGTGTTGAACCAAACCAGAACTTTTGGTAAACTTACGTTTTAAAGAGTCTGACTTGGGGGAACCTGGCTTCGAGTCTTGTTTGGAAGAATTTGGTTGGGGGAACCTCCCATACTTACGTTCATACACAGGACACACAGCAATGAAATGGCCAGCCTGGTGACAATAGAAACAATCTTGTGAATTATTTGACAGGAAAGACTTTTGATTACGCCCCTTTGAATACGAGTTGGAAGACTGACTGGAATCATAACGAGAGGAGGATGACTGAAAAGAGCGCTTATGCGTGAGCACATAACGGTCAGCGCACACAGCAGCCTGTGCAAGAATGGTAACTTATTGATCATTTAAATACATAGCTACGTCAATAGACACGCAGTTTTTAAATTCTTCGAGCAAAATCAACTCTCTCAATTGGGCTAGATTGTTAGCATGCTCTGACGTGCACCACCTATCAAACGCACTCTCTCTCTCGCAAATTCAACAAACGTGATTCCATCACTTTTACAGAGGCTACGGAATTTCTGTCTGTATGCCTCCGGGACCAATTCATAGGCAGTTAAGATGGCATTTTTCACCCTCTGGTAGTCAGTACCCTGCTCTATAGTCAATGCAGAATATACAGATTGCGCCTTGCCGCGCAGTACAGTCTGTAGAAGCAAGGTCCAAATTTCTACAGGCCATTTCAATGTTAACGCTACCCTCTCAAAATGGGCAAAATATTTATCCACTTCGTCCTCATTGAAAGGGGGCACCATACGAACTAAACGACTTATTTCAACCGGTGGGTCAATCAGTGGCGGTGCCACCGGAGCAGTAGAGCGGTTGGGAATAGGCAAGGGAGTCATTGCCGGAATATACAAACCAGCAGAGTCTGTACTGATCAGAGGAACAGTGCGTACAGGCGCACTAGGCGCGTCCATAAAAGGAGCAGATTCAGAATGTTGAACAGAAGTAGGATGAGCGTCACCGAAATTAACAGCAGAAAGCCGAACTGGAGAAACAGGTTGTGAACTAAAACCAGGAAGTACAGCAGGCACCGATTGAGATATATGGAGTTTCTTTACTTCTAACTCAATCGCAAACCTTTTAAGTTCAAAGTCATGTTGTGCTTGTTCGCGCTGATATTCACGGTCTTTTTCACGAGATTGAAACTCACGCTGTTCTCGCTCACATTGATATTCTAATTTTCGCATCTCCAGTTCATGCTGCAATTCCAATTTCTTAATTTCATACGCGCCATCTGACGCATTCGTTTTCAAAGTGCAACTTTGACTCACCGCTGTTACAGACGTTTCCTCATCTTTAAACTCTGAATCACTGCTTTCACCAAACGTTGGTGATACTACTAAGCCTTCGCTTAGAGAAATAATCTCTTTATCAACCAAACCTTCCCGCACCAGTTTAAACAACGAAGATTTAAGTCGTTTATCATCATTTGAAACTGCAATAGAATAATAGGTTGCAATCTCAACCAATTGGTCTTTTGTACAGCGAGCCAAACTAATTTCGGACGGGCTCTTTATAAATTCTTCCACGACAAACATGACTAGGCCATTAACGGGAACTCCAAAAGATATACAGAAAAAAAAAAAAAGTCACTCGACACTACTCATTTCTTTCCCACCCAAATGTAAAAAGACGGGGGAAACAGATCCCAACAAACACAGCTGCACAAATGATAATGCGCAACAAAAGAGGGGAAAAACTAAACCAAATTAAAATGAGAAAAAAACACTCCAAAGTCTGCCAACTCAGAAAAAGAGAACCAACCTACAATGTGCCAATTCCACAGCGCGGACGCAGCACTGCGACCTCGCGACTCTGGTACCTACTTAAACAGAAAAAAGTAACTAAACCTACATATCTTCGAAGCGTACCGATTGAAGGCCACTTTAAACGCTCAACGCGAAGAAGTTGAATTGCCACTTGTCAAAACTTCTCGCAGCGTACCTCCCCCCGGATTTGCTCCAAAAAAAACCACTTCCCAAATCATAAACAAATCAAAACACTAACTCACCAGAGCCGCTGTCCACAGCCGCGCCCCAACGAAAATGTGGATCTAAAAAAGACATAACGTAAGGCACAATGAAGCAAAAAGACTATGAAAAAAATTTCAAGACAAAAAAAAAAAAAATGCCGAGAACAGAAAAAACGGACGAGCCCCCAATTTGTTATGTCCCCAGTTCAATCTAGGGGTACCAAAAATGAGGACACAACAAAGAGAGGAACAAATAGTCGACAGACTTCGGCAAAAACATTTACTGGGAAATTTATTTACAAATAAAGATACATAAAAAGTAAGAAAAAAAATAAAGAAATAACAAAAACACAGGACGCGAATGCAAACAAAATGAGTAGCTCTCTCCCCCCGTGGGTGACGTCACAGCGTTGGCTTTTTAAAAGGACAGGACACCAAATACCAACCAATCCTGCGCTGCTCTCACCAGACTCCAATTGGTGGTAATTTGGGCCCATCCGCCACCCACGGGATCTGCAAGAGGAGGGAACACAAAACAAAAGCAAAATCAGAAACAAGAAAACTATGGGGTCGTAACACTAATTTATATATATTAGTGTGTGTGTGTGTGTATACATATATATTATACACACACGTGTGTGTATGTATATATATATATCATCTCATCTCATTATCTCTAGCCGCTTTATCCTGTTCTACAGGGTTGCAGGCAAGCTGGAGCCTATCCCAGCTGACTACGGGCGAGAGGCGGGGTACGCCCTGGACAAGTCGCCAGGTCATCACAGGGCTGACACATAGACACAGACAACCATTCACACTCACATTCACACCTACGGTCAATTTAGAGTCACCAGTTAACCTAACCTGCATGTCTTTGGACTGTGGGGGAAACCGGAGCACCCGGAGGAAACCCACGCGGACACGGGGAGAACATGCAAACTCCACACAGAAAGGCCCTCGCCGGCCACAGGGCTCGAACCCGGACCTTCTTGCTGTGAGGCGACAGCGCTAACCACTACACCACCGTGCCGCCTGGTGTGTATATATATATATATATATATATATATATATATACACACTAATATATATAAATTAGTGCGTGTGTGCATATATATATATATATATATATATATATATATATATATATATATATATATATACACACACATATATATATATTTGTGTGTGTGTGTGTATATATACATACACACACACAGTGGGGCAAAAAAAGTATTTGGTCAGTCACCAATTGTGCAAGTTCTCCCTAATATAAAATATATATTAGTGTGTGTATATTTTATATATATATACACACACACACACACACACT